>NC_085139.1:114128306-114198557 GCF_024139115.2 Armigeres subalbatus | reverse complement strand
ATTCGATCATAATGTCATTCGATCGAATGTCTTTCGACGAAATGGTCATAGATCTATTTCTATTGCTTGAATTTCTGCATTAGTATAAGTTGGCCATGGTCTCTAGGGAAATGGACATTTGATGGATACTTTCTGACGAGCGATCGACAGAAACTTTCTCTGCAGTTGAATAGTTGCTCAAGAATACTGTAGCGTCTCTCGGTCTTTATGTTTCCCGTTCCTTTCAGTGTATCTTTGATTAGCTACTGCCGTTATCGCAAGATTCATCTACATTCGTATTGAAGTCTATAGTGACTCCCAAAGTGTACGTAGCTTGATGCGTTTGACGTCTGACAACATGATCAAGATAAGCTGTGTATAATTCCAATTTTTACATACATCGTGATCAGTCCCTTGTCCCTATCCCTTACAGTTTCCCTGTTTCTACGTAACACATGGAATTGGAGCACGATGTACAAATAAGTATGCTTATGGATTAGCCTATAAAGACAATTAAATAATAAATAAGCAAATAAATTTATAATTTTAAAATATACTGCTCTGGTAAGTGTGCCTATTCACCAAATAATTTTTTTCATATATGTATTCGTAAGATACCGTCGTCGGGGTGAGAATAATCACGTATCAACTACTTAGAATGCTTAGAATGGATTGAATGTATGTGGAGGGCCAGAAGATTCATATAAGAGATCTTTTGAACATTTTGCTTTACGACTCCAGTCTGCTGGTGAGAGCGATGACCTATTTTCACCCACTGACTCCATTGTCACCCCTAATGGCGGTAATTAAATATTCAAAATTCGGTATTATCTATTATAAGTGGTCACATCACTCTTATTCTGGTTTAAGACATTCATTCGAATCGTTTCTGATTTCATTTGGCTGACGTCAACTGAAAAAATTGCATCAATTTTCGTTCGAAATCCCATTCGTACGTAAACAAGCATACGAGTGTATAGCTTATACGCAGAGTAGTGAACGTTTTGTTCAACAAAACCAGGTATCTGTTCCAATGTGCGCTATATCTGTGATGGAAATTGACGTTTTTACATGCGATTTTGCGCGACTCCACGTACGTCATGTGATACGTGTTTTGCTGTAACGAGATTGGTCACGGTAAAGAAGAACTGCAAACGCCACGGATTACCAGACGGATATCGCTATCGATGTGGTTTGATTTCCGGAAATTTAGGCTCTGTGAGAAAGCGAACTCTGTTGTATTAGGGTAACATCAGAGGCGTCGGTACCCAGATTGAAATTTGATAATAATCGATGCCTGATTTGGGCGAGTATTGCAATTCTTCGGATTTACCTATGAGAATTCTGATGAAAAGAGTAAGACGTACTTAAGAAAGCTGTGGACTTTATGAACTATTTGTCACGGAGGTTTTGAAGAACTTATTGGAAACCAATCGTAAGTTTCAGATTCTGTGAAAGGTATATAGAAATTAATAGAAGTGGGTACCGTTCGATGTTTACGGATGTAGAGATCCAGCATTTTTATAGAAGTATTATTCCACAGTCTTCATTGTGCAAAACAAATGATAACTTTGTACATATGCATTGTTTTTGTTCATCATAACAGACATACACTAAGAAGTTTTGATATTCAAACCGCTATATACCATATGCTATGAATGTTCTTAATCTCACAAAAGAAACTTGCCGTGCAATTATATCACCCTCAAATCCCAATCATCCCATTATTCTCGATGACGGATTGTCCTGTTTCCGGCTACTCACGCTATCGTTCCGCCACAGTTCTGACGATTCATCCGGTGCTATCCTCCGTGCACTACACAGTACGCGTACCCGCCCAGATGATCCTCGCCTGCAGTCTTCGTAGTCATCGTACTCTGTAGATCTTCGGAACCTTTAATACCGGACACCGACCGGTTCGCACCGACAAAATAGATCGAAGAAATAAACAAAAAAACAGAATTAATTCCATGGGAAATTAACGACGCCCTCAGCAACAACAATAGCACAGGTGCATGATTCGCTCCGCTTACACTCCATGAACGACCGCGGCGCTGCGCCTGAGCGTCGAGTAGCATCAGCATCGGCGCCAGCAGGAGCACGCAGCGGTTTCGGCATAGCGAGTATCGGAAAGTAATGATCGAGTGGTGTCTCAAATCTGCAATAGCGAACGTTGATAGAAATAGCGATGCAAAGTGGTGTTTGATGGCGTTCGAAGGAAACGAATCGTAAGATCACAAGGGCAGCGTCACCATCAGCGAACGCGGTTGGCTACGGCTGTCCGGTCTGAATAAATAAGTGACGATGGGTGATTAATCCGATGCATATTCGTGTGGTAGACGGATTGAGGTGTTAAAATGTTTGACTGGTGTCGTTTAGGGTCGCTGGAGTGTGTTTATATTAGAATGCTAATTAAAAGTGACTGGAGACAAATGAGACAAGATAAGTATGGCTTAATTTTAAAGTCAAGCGGCGTTTGTTTGAGGGATTGAAGTTATTATTTGAGACACATTTTCTGTCATTTTAGCATGAGCATGTTCACGCAGACGAGCTTTTGCTGTCTAATTTCTGTTCTTGCAGAATGCAGAATAGTTGTTGCAGTTATAGGATGGAAATGGAAACGGCATGGACTTCATTTTTAGCCCTAGAAATTATATAGAAAATGAGAGTATAGGGAAAGATACATAGGGAAAGGATCGCGCAAGATTGAACCCACGATTCCAGATTTTACGTCGAAGCAGTACTTCATATGAACATCAAATTTAAAAACTATCTGCGATCCCATGAGCACTAGAGCATATTTTATAAAAACATTCAGGTCCTAAAGAGGGTTGCTCCAACGTACGGCCCGCGATCCGGCCCTCGGTCTCACTTTTTGTGGGTTCATGCAGAAAGAAAATAAGCTTTCCAGATTCATGCCTGCAGTTTCTGGCTAAACGGAAAGCTCTTTATTTATTATTCATAGCAGACCCGAGAACTTTGTTCGCTAAAATTGATTATTCTCTGTTATTCTCGAGTTATGCAGAAATTTCGCTTCATTTGTATGGGTTTGTTTGCATCGACCTAGCAGCCAAATTACCGGTGCTATAATGTCAAACCGATGTTGTAGATCAAACGAAACATTCCCACAACATGTGTGCATCATAACAGCTGAATTCAGCTTATTAAGTCAAATCGATACACTTTAAATGACTACAGCGGCTACCTAGCAGTTTAGTACTCATGTTTTCTACTAGTTTCGTGTCACGTTGAAAAAGGAAGACCGGTTTGCTCAATTGTTCAGAAAGTTTTGCCATATTGAAAGTAAAATCTAATCCAAGCATTCTATGAAATATGATATTTAAAAAGGCTCGGGTACGAAACAAAAGTTGGTAGAATTCAAAGGTAGGGTGCTTAATTAATTTTAAATTTCATATCTATTGATTTAAATTAATGGTACAATGGATTATATAACAACAATCCTCTTCACTTAAGAAATACGAAGTCAGAATGCAGTATACGGGCCAGTTTTGGTGTTAGTAAGATTTGAAACGATGAATTTTTCAAAGGGAGAGCCATAGAAAGGCTTTTGGTTGGTGTTTACAGATCGTAAGTCTCAAGGAAATAGCCTCCAGCTATAGTTTATGCGGAACACGGTGAAGAGCACTCGCAGAAGATTTGAAAGCGTGTGAAATTCTCTCAAACTATGAACGTGAAAATTGTGGATGAGGTGATGGCCAGGGCTGCAAGCTTCTAATAAAAATAAAAAGAAAAGTGGCAAACTGTAAGTTCATAAGAGAAATTGATCGGTCATTTTCGAAAGACAGAGAAATTGGCATCTTGAACTTAAGCACAAATCAACTACGGA
Source organism: Armigeres subalbatus (assembly GCF_024139115.2). Taxonomy (NCBI): domain Eukaryota; kingdom Metazoa; phylum Arthropoda; class Insecta; order Diptera; family Culicidae; genus Armigeres; species Armigeres subalbatus. Next base: position 114,194,731 of record NC_085139.1, on the reverse strand, counting down.
AACCCTGAGGGCTGATAAGACTTTGTGGAGGAACTTTTTTCCCTTGAAAATTTAAGGACCATTACGATTAATGGCGAAATGTAAATGACGTTGTGACAATTCTACATGGAAAGCAATCACAAAGATATGAAGACATTCCCCTATGCATATTCACCAATTGAATCGATACGACTCATCAACTTTATCAACGTTAGGGATCCAACCACCACCAATTGTAAATGATGCTATGACGGAATGTCGAATACGAAGACTTCGTTTATTACAGTTCATTAACTACGCCTTGGTACCACGCTTGAGAGATTTTTCGAAAGAAAATCGGAACATTTTTACAAGATAAAGGTAAAACCACTACTGAGCTGAATAATCCAATAGATGAGCGATCACTTTTTCTAGCAGATATCGCCAAACATCTCAATGATTTGAACATGAAGCACTTTGGCACATGGGTTGCTGAAATCTCGTACATTTTCTCATCCGTTGAAAACAGTTCTGCAACATGCTAGTAAAGTAACGAAATTCATTTTATCAACACTGTTTACCGGTTTGAATAATTTACTGAAATATTTCAAATGGACTTCATGTAACGATCGAATTAAGTTTTTAGATAATGTGAAAAAAACACTGATAATTTTGAAAATTTAAAAAGCCTGTACTGATTTTCTTGCCCGCCAGCAAGTGTGAATTTTAAAAATTGGCCCGTGGCGGAAAAGACCCTTCGTTTCGGGCACAGAAGTTGTAATTGAATGATGGTCACAGCTATCAACGCCAAGCATTCAATAAATAAGCATTTCAAATTTTAGCCTTTTCATAGATGAGTTTTTGCCATTTTCGAGTTTCATTTGATTATTTGCCTCATCCCATCTCTTCATCATCTTTTCCTGACATTGCCTAACCAGAAAGTAGAAAGCTTGTAATTTATCTAGTGTTTTCACAAATATTAATACAAATTTCAATCAGTTATGAACGAACTGTATTGTTATGATCAAGAGCCTTTGCAGGCTGGATGTGTTGGTGTGTAGCCCCAATGTCTAAATAAAAGAGACCTTATATTTTCAAAATTAGAGCAAGTAGGCCTAATCTTAGTTCAGTTAGCAAATAATCCTTCAGAGACGAAGTGTTCTGGCTTACAAACACGCAAATTTTTATTTCTGTTCCGCTTTGTTATTTATCTGCATCTAACCACACGCTATTTAAATCACTACGAATGCATCTTTGATCAAATAAATCAATTTTATTCACTAATTACAATCTTGAATTGCCGGAACGAAGCAATTTTCCGCGGTCGCCACTTCTTGTTTGTTGTTGATGGAAGTTTTGCACCTCGCATTCAGATATGCATCGGGTTGCATATTTCGAAAGTTTTCGATTTTCAAAACAAATTTCCAAAGATATCTTTTCCGTCTACCACAATCGATCATCACACCAAGCACATCATCAATTCCTATCATTTCGGTTATCCCCGAAATAGCACTTTCACTGCATGCAGCTGAAGAATGCAATCACTATTTCGTAAAGCATTGTTGACATCGACGTGATCACAAATAAGCACTTGTTCAATATACTTCTGCGCGTATATGCAAACCAGTGTAAACAACCAACCCCACCGTGTTGCAAGTCTTCTTCGGTGGGCCTGAAGCCATCGCGCAGAAATCTGCACTCCAGCCACTGGAGCGACAGCACCCCTGTAATGCATTTGTAAACCTTCAAATCCGTTCGGTTCCGGTAGAATTTTGGGCCGACCGCAGGCTCAGAGATGATTAGGCATGCGTGCGCGCCCAGTTTAAGACGACCTGAGTAAGACTGATCATCGTATGGATCAATTATGGGTCGAAATGGCCGGTACCGGGTACGGTAGTGCGCCTATTGACTTATTTTTGCGAGCTCTGCCTCGCTACAACTATAAGCGAATCTCACCGTAATCGTCGTGCGGATCAAGAGGGGCGTGGAATTCGGATTTTTTCGGTTCTTAAGTGAAGTCTGAGTGTAGCAAACGGCAGGTGATTCATAAATGGAAAGATGAGGAAAGCCAGGGAACCTGATTGAAAGTCATTCGTGGTCTTGAATTTGATTGCAATTTGTTTTCAATTAGTATATCGTTCGTTCCTTCATGTGATGTTTATTAGAGATGCGTAAAAAATAGCGCGAAAAGATTGCTAAAATTGTTGGGGATTCAGCGTGGTCCAGTGCTTTGGCGTAGAATTTGCTTCAACAGAGCATCCATGTTTAATTTTTGAAGCCAGCTCTTCAACTGTTTCTCACTTTTCCATTAGCAGCTCTGTTATGGAATGAGTCCAAGTTCAACATTCTGTTTGCTTAGAGTAGATATTCGACGACAGCGAGCAGAAGTCGTGACCAAAAGCACGCTCAGTTTGGTTGACGAGTAGTGGAGGTACAAGTAGGTACTGAAATGCTCTCCATTTGATTGACAAAGGAAACTTCTGCTTTCAAATTGCACTGCTAAACGTTCCACGCCAAAGATTATTATTATTAAGATCCGGTATAAGATCTGTCAAAATTTATTTTTTTCGATCATTTAGTGTTTTCAATAACTAATTTCAGAGGTAGAATTTCAAATGTTAAGTGTGAAGGTTTTCCTACAACCTGTCCAACAGCATTGTCAGAACTCCACTAATGACGGAGTTAAAAGTAACTCTACACTAATGATAACAACACTTTAATTATTTAGTTTGGTTATGAACTAGCGCTATAACTCGTTATTAAGTGGAATTTGAACAACAAAATTATTAGACAGGGTTTGTAGAAACACCTTAATACCTGAAGTCCGCTGTCACAACACATTTTGAAATTCTGTCTGGAACGAGTTCTTGATAAACTTCTAAATCAGCGGCTCTCAACCTTTTCCTTTTTTGGTACACATTTTTTCGCTGTAAATACAAAGGTAACTCATTAGATGTATGAACCGACCGAAAACTAACTTGGCCATCCAAAAAGCGTTCTGAAATTTTAAACAAATCCGTAGAAACTTTCCACACCAAATTAGCATCTTATATATGAAGTTTTCTAGACTTTGAGGACTTTGGAGGCTCCTGATAGTCTCTAAGATGGACGCTTCTTAACTTCTTAAAAGGAGACGTAGTTCTTGAAAGACAAATTTCGAGCCTTTGAGGAGGCTTCCAATGCTTGTAAGAGGAGGCTTCCAGTCTTGTGCAGACATCCGACGCATTTAAACCTCTTGCAGGATGCCCTCGTTTCTAAAGCAATACGCACCGAACGGGAAGCACACTGAAGTCCTGTTGGCTCATGGGTGAATTTGCGGGTAAAGTATCTATATAGCAAACCCGATTAATTTAATTGGGATTAGCTTTAAGCTGTAAATATTTAATCTTTAGTATTTTGTATAGTTCATTTTTCATCTTACTTACGGATTTTAGTCCACTTTTAGCTTAAATTCACCTGATTACCGTTATAGATTCTTGTACTTTTTCGTATCTAGATGTTTACAATTCATGTTAGTTATTTTACAATTCATTCATAAATTTTTACTTACATAGGATAAGATAACTATAGATTTAAGACCAAACGAATGTAGAAATATTAAATTTAGATTAAGATTTTACTGTTTTCTGTTTATCTGTTTTGCTATCGTACTTCTAACGAACTCACATTTCGCCAATGGTTTGACCATTCCGTTCTTCGGTATGAGTACCAGCGCATTGTATACACACGGACAGTAAGGACTATCGCCAACAAGTCCCATATTAGTTTTCCACATACTCAGATAAATAGCCATGAAAGTTTTTAAATCGCATTTTTCGTATGAAATTTGAAAAAAAGTCAAACAAATTGAAAAATTATCGGAACGTGTTAAAAAAATTCGGAGTTGTTCATCATTAGGTTTCATTTCCTTTTTGCCATTTGCAGGCTTCGGAATTCTCACTCATATGAATAAAAACCCAGGATTGATCCAAACAGCGGAGTGCAATTTTTCCATATTCTCCTTTGAGCAAGTGTTCTCACACAATATTTTATCCGGATAGAAAGACGGCCGATAAACTCGCGAGCGCCGGCTTGCCGGATAATTTAATTTTGGGTCTCCAAATTCTCCACCTCGCCACTTCTCCAGATAAGTTTTAAAAGCATATTCACAAAAATGTAGGTGCGCGACGAGATTCGAACCCAAAACAATTTTAAATTGTGTAGAGCGCCCACTATAACCACGCCACCACACGAACCGATTGAAAGCAAGCAGAAAAACTGCTGTCTTGAACCTACTACTAATCGTGGCGCATCGTCGTATGCAATCAGTTCGGAGAAGCAAAGTAAGCAGCATTTGATTTTCGCGAAACATGGGAAGAGGGATAACAATTTTTCGCACCATCGCTTGTGCCGGAGTTTATCGCGCTGTACTTTATCCGGATAAAATGGATGGTGGAGCGATCAGTTGTCGCGTGAGTGAGTGAGAAATCCGAACCCTGGCCATTTGTTTTACATGAGCAACGTTTTAAAGCACAATTTTAGTAAAAACTAACACATTTAATATGTACGGGTTGAAAATTAAACGCGTGCGATATCTATGTTCGTCCGTAGCCTGTTTGGTTATGTTGCACACCATGTAGTTACACTGATGGAGCCTCTTTCCATTGTAGTAAAGAGCTCAAATTATTATAAATAAATTTTGTGAAGGGCGATCCGTCGGATTTGCAAACGAAAATTCGCCAGCTGACGGGAAGAGGCTGAAACGTACTTTTCGCCTCTGTAGCAAGGGCGCTATCAGGAGATTTGGCGTGCAGAATAACGGCACTATCATCACACGGGCGCATATGGGAGCGTCCACAAATTACGTAACGCTTTGAGGAGGAGGGGAGTTGGCCAAAGTGTGACGATCCATACAAAATTTTCAGACGCGTCATACAAAAAGTGTGACATAGGGGGGAGAGGGGGTTGAAAATGCCCAATTTTTGCGTTACGTAATTAATGGATCTTCCCTATGCTCCTGGGCTTTGCGGACGACATTGACCTCAATGGAATCGATTGCAGAGCAGTAGTGGAGAATTTTGTCCCACTGAAGAGGGAGACGGCGAGGATAGGCTCAACCATTAACTCTACCAAGACAAAGTACATGGTGGCAGGTAGAGATAGCGGAAGACCTAGTTGTGTTGGTGGTGCTTGATGGGGATGTGTTTGAAGTTTTTGAAGGATTCGTTTACCTTGGAACGTTTACAATGTGACAATGAGGATTTCCGTGAAGTGAAAATACGTATTGCTGCTGCGAATAGGGCCTTCTACGGATTACCACAGATAACAGACATACAGGCTAGAACAAAAATTACTTGAAAAGCTGTGTAAATCAAAGTACGTTAGGATACTGACTGTGGCAATACGTCGTTTGGTGGCGCTAGGTGTCATTCATGGCGTCTTGCGTACTAGCTGTCACATTTCATCAAACAAATATTGCGCGCCAAAATCAAACCAAGCTTGCCGCCTCTTCCAGCACGTGGTATCTGTTGTTTATTTTTCCTGCACTATGGAACCAACAAGGAAAAAACAAATTACACAAAATGCATTTTCATTCTTCGAGGCAACCCAATTCAATTACCATGTCGAGGTTTTCGCACTCAGGCCGCTTCCTAATTCCATATTTTTGAATAAATATATGTTTGTAAGAGTATGTTCAGATAACGATTGTAAACTACCGTCGAAGAGAGTTAGTGTTCCGAATCAACTTACTATCGGAAAGGCTAGATAGTTTCTGTGCATTATCCGAAAGGACTAAATAAACGGGACATGTCAACATGGTGAAATAATTATGAATATCTTTTCGCACACATTATGGCCTTTTCATCCCTTTAGTGCTTTGATGCTGACTGGGATGTAGGTTATGGCTAATGAAAGAAAAGGTAGAGATTCAAAAAATTGCAATAATGAAAATACTGTCAAAGGTGGTAGCTGCTGTTCACCAACGAAACATTTCATCACAAAACAAACCATATGCGCTTTTTGATGCTAGCAAAATCGCTTGCGTTAATGTGAGAAAGCAACAGCGCATGGAATTGAAACCAGAGTGAGGAGGAGTATCTGTTGTTTATGTCCATGGTGGGTGGTGGCGCCTACAGTTTTGACAGCTGCTTGGTTACGGAAACTTAGCGATGCCAGCGCCTCCATGAGATTGCCACTTGTGTTTCGTTTCAAAATGGTCGTTAAATTTCTTACACACGATTGAGAACGGACTTGTATGTCTGTTCTCTGTGGGATTACGTAACCAGCTTAAGTCCCACAACATGCAGACGGGAACGAAATTTTCTCTTTACAAAACTCTGATTACACCAGTGGCCCTTTATGGACATCAAGCATGGACGTTAAAAGAGGCGGTCCGGAGAGTTTTCGGGGTTTTCGAGCGAAAAATGTTGCGTAGGTACAATACTCGGAGGAAGACTGAAAAATGGTGTGTGGCGCAGACGCATGAATCATGAGCATAGGGTGGCCAGTGAGTCGGGAAATCGGGAAATGCGGGAAATATGCGGGAATTGAAAGTCCACGCGGGAAATGCGGGAAAAAGTCGGGAATTTCTTGAAATTATACAAAAAATCGGGAAAAAAAAATCATCAGTTGTTCTTTTCATTAAATCATATATAGCTAGTGTAAAACATGAAAAAATATTTACTGTTTTAAATGCATATGTTTTTCCACGTAACGTTTGAAACTATTTGAGGTATCCGGCTTTGTCGAATCTATATACATAAAAATGGATTTCTCTTTATCTGACCCTTATAGACTCGGAAACTACTGAACCGATGGACGTGAAAATTTGTATGCAGACTGCAGAGGTTTTTGGGGTCGGGAAAGATTATTAAGATGGTTCGAGACTCCTCCCCCTTTGTAAAGGAAGGCTCCCATACAAATGAAACACCAATTTCTTCATAGCTCGAGAATTAATCAAGCAAATGGAACCAAATCTGGCATGTGAAGGTTTTGGAAGGGAAGATATGTTTCGGTGGTGGTTTAAAACAGAAATTTCTGCATAACTCGAGAACTAATCAGAGAATAAATCAATTTTAGGCGAAACAAAGTTCGTCGGGTCTGCTATTGTATAATGAAAATGATATTGAAACCAGAATTCTTCAATGTCTAGAGCTGTTATCGGTAGTGATGATGGAAAGCAACATGCCACCTACGCTTCGGTAGGTTTCTAAGACCAAGGATATCTCCGAGAGTCCATGAAAAAGCTTATTAGCATTTCGTTGCAGCTTGTGAATTCATAAAGAAGATGCTTGATCAATATTCTCTTGAAAGCGACTCGAGTTTTGTCGGGAGACTTGTCGACAATTTCGAGTATATCCAATTATGTTCAATTCCACCCATCTCAAGAATCTCTGGTCATTCGTTGTTAATATCTTAATTTTGCCACATTTCAAATCATGCGTGACTCAAATCCCATCAGAATCATTGCCCAGTGAATCGCTCATGATTCGAATCGCGATTTGCATCACTGCATGATTTTTACGTGTTCTTCATTGTTGAATGTATTGAATTATTTTTGACGTAAACTACGTCTAAGGGGAAGACTCAGATACAGGGTGTAAAACCGAAATTTCCAAATTCGAGACCGTCACGAAATTAGGATAGATTTCAAACGCTAATATCGTCTTTGTCTTTCGATGGATTTTCGAGATTTGCTTATCAATAGATTCGGAAACTCTCCAGCAATTTGCCAATTCTATTGATACTATTGATTATCAACGTTAAACTATTGAAAATGTTATTTCTTTCCAAAACGGGTGAAAAAATCAATTCCGTTCATAAATCCCCAACACGGACATCAGATTGCAGTAAGGTACGGGCCTTTTGATCCACTGCTTCGTTTTCCCTGTGTATAAAAAGCCCCGTGTTTCGCGTGCGCGCGTCATTTTCATTCTGGATGTCACGGAGAACGGACCAGCGCGGTTCCAGCGATAACGCCTGTGGTTTGGTCTGTTGTGGTAAAAACTCATGGACGATTCAAATCAAACCCAACTCAGCACCTAAACTCATGGATGAGTTGAATCATCGTATGTTTTCTGTATGTATGTAGAATCACGAGCGCGCGTCAAACGGAGAAGCTGTAAAAATGTATTCGCATGGATGACTATCTACTAAAATTATAAGTCTTTCTCTGAATCGTGATCTCGTGATTCTACTACCGACGGAAAACAATCTGCCATCACCAAGCAATTTAGTTATACTTTGATCAAACTTCATCTCGCCTCCTGTGTTGGTAAAATCACTCATAAATCTCAATCATCGAGCGCTCCCGTGCGATCGAAATCATCTGCGATTTTAAAGGAATGTATCACGCTTGAATTTTTCATGTTCAAACGCATCATTTCACTCATTTGCCAAAGAATCATTTTGGTTTAAAAACGTATTTGAAATCAATTTGGGGGCAATTTATTGCTTATACATGAAAGAGTGTCTAATATTTTATGCGACAAACGTCAATTCACTGTTTGTTACGAAGGAGAACAAAAGAAAACCTACGATGATTCAAATGGATGATTCAACTCATCCATGAGTTTTTAGATGCTAAGTTGGGTGCGTTTCAACTCACGCTTGATTTAAATCATCCATGAGTTTTGAGATTTTGAGTTTTTACCAAAACTTCGCCTCTTGTGACTTAAGAGCTACTTTCATTGATGGTAGCGAATCGTTAGTAGGGGAAATTAATTACGGCTTTGGCAGATTTTGTTCTATTATTGTCAGGGGGGTATCACGGTCTGCTCTCCGCGACATCTCGAACGAAATGGCTCGCGCGCGCGGAAGAGCTGCTTTTTTGTAATCAATAAAGTTGAACCTGTAGCCACGCCCCTTTGGTGAGTGTGCGACGGTTACACAATATTTGCAGCCATACCGGACAACAGAGAGGCGGGACTAATGAGCCATCTTTATTGATTATAAGAAAAGTGCTCTCCCGCGCGCGCAAGGCATTTCATTTGAAATGTCGCGTAGCGCGGTCCCAGCATCGGCGGAGTTGCTGAGAGAATTAATCGGTTCTTCTCAGGGCCACCATTCTATACAAAGGAAGAGGCGAGGCGAATATTATTCAAAGAGCAAATTAGCCACTTGGCGACGCCATAATGTTGCCGTCCGTAGCAGAATCACGAGTGCGCCCCGGGGGAGATTTTATATAATATGAATTCGTATGAATGGCATCAGTGGCAGCCAAGTGTCGGAAGTGAATCACAAGCGTGCGTCGGAGGGAGTTGCTGGAGTAAATATATTCATATGAATGGTAAATTGGTAATGTGATCGCATTTTGACGCCAATAATTCACCAATAAGATGAAAATTTCAAAATTGGGGACCGTCACGTAGTCATGTAAGATTTTAAAAGATAATCTTTATCTTTTGATGGATTTTTGAGATTTATATATCAAATGAATCGAAAACTCTCCACCAATTTGCAAATGTTATTGAAATTTTTGATTATCAACGTTAAACTAGTGGAAATTTCAATTCCTTCCAAACCCAGTAAAAAATTCAGACCCAATCAATAATCCTGCAACCCCAACACGGACATCAGGTTGTTATAAGTTACGGTCCTTTTCGCCCATCGCTCCATTTCTCTATGCATAAAAGACTCGTGTCTCATACGCGCGCGTCATTTTCGTTCGAGCATTCTCAGAGAGCGGACACGATGCTTCATTTGTAGCCTTGAGCCAGCATTGGAGGCGATTGTCGGGCGGAGACAAAGGCATCCCACAGCGATAGGCGGCAGTCAAAGATGGTGGAGCGACGGTCGGGACGGCAGCCTCACTGGAGTGAAAATTTTGCCCGCTTGCGGTCCAAGCGACAACGGCTGCCGCGTTGATGTTGGTCGCGTCGTCAATGGTGGAGCTGCGGTAATTGCTGATAGTGAATGGAGTCATTTAAAGTAAATCAATTCTTTGGATTACCATCATTACCTTGGAAAAATGGTGTTAAGCTGAGAGGATTTTCCAAAGTGCAACAACTTGTGACCAGCACACTCTTGGCGTTCAGTAAAATCTTCTAGCAAGATTCTGAATTTGGTTATGTGCTGTCAGTGATTTCCAATGCGTACCATTGAGAAAAATAACAATATAAAATTGGTCAATTGGAGACAAACTTCGGTTAGTTACGCAGAACTTCGGTTAGTTAGGAAATTTAAATGCAAGGATGATATCAGTAGCAGTCAGCTAAAATTTTCATTTTTGCTGTTAGGGATTGGAATTGCACATTATCGAAGGTTAATCGGTTCTTTTTAGAACCAAAATTTCATACAAAAGAATATTAACCGAAACTAATTTTATTCAAAGTGCAAATTATTATTTGCAATAGAAATACCCAAATTAAGTTAAGCTCATTTAGAAGATTTTTCGAAAAATAAGAAAAACAACAATGAAATTGATTTTTTCAAGTGAAAACCTTAACAAATTAAACAAACAAAACTAAACTTCTCATATTATATAAAACTCGAGAATTAAAAAATGTTGACTTAATTACATGAATATATCAGCTACTTTCAAAATGTAAATTTTTAATTGTCGTATCCAACAAATTTTATGTTTTGAATATTGCTCGACACCAGTGTTGTCTCAAAAGTAATCAGAAGAAAAATTTTGTAATATTAATGAATTATGGGTCTTGCTAGGTTCTTCATTTCACCAAACGGTTTTACGTAGTTTACGTCGGGCGGTCGTGTCTTGTACACAACCCTTATGATTTTTCGCTTATAACAATGGCAAATAAATCCTTATGTAAACAAAAAATTGCGTTTTGACGCTTTTTAGAGCGAAATCATTTTTCGGCGAGTGAGCGAAGCGATGCGGTTCTGTCCGAGAAACTCAAACGCAATGCGCTCGCTCCCTGCAGAATCGCAAGCGAGTTAACTCGTGCGTGAAGCCTCGATGATTGAGATTTGAGTATGATTCTACCAATACTGACAGGAGAAGTGCTTTAGATCGATGAACACTGTTAGATCGTACACCAGCTTAAGGATGATGGAAGGACTGGCATAAATAATAAATTCTGATGCCATAATGAGATCAGGAAGCGTAGAAAAAGTAAAAATAATCATATCAATAATACATCACTAGTCAACATAAAATAAGTCTCAAGAACTGAAAATAGATTGTAACAAGCAATCAAGAACATAAAAGTTATTTTTATTAAAGTGATTTGCAGCAGTTTGAGAAATGAATCTTTATAATAAAGAGAAAAAAAAATGGGGTTGTATACAAGACACGACCGCTCGACGTAAACTACGTAAAACCAAATATAGAAGAGAAGGAACCATCCCACGACACTACTACCCAGCTTTAGCAGCATCTCCCACTCTATGAGGGAGTAGGGACTCCACTGGCTGGGCCACCCAGCCCCATTCATACTACCCCAGTTCAATAACAGATAATACCCTACAAGTAGGCAATTACCAAGGATTGGAACGCGCTTTATAGGGCATGCATGATGCATGAAAGAACTGAAATTTTCAATAGTTTAGCGTTGATAATCAATAGATTCAATACTACTGGCAAATTGGTGGAGAGTTTACGAATCGAATAATATATAAATCATTAAAATCCATTGAAAGATAAAGGACCTATTAATGTTACAAATCTTACATGATTTCGTGACGGTCTCCAGTTTTGAAATTCTCATTTGACACCCTGTATCCGAGTCTTCCCCTTAGACGTAGTTTACGTCAAAAAAGGATTTGCAGCCCTACACACCTCTCAGTGATTTGAAACGGGCGTGTAGGCTGGCTCAACTCTGAAGTTTGAAAGTGTTGGAGAAGATGTATGTCAAAATATTGGCAGACCCAAAATTCTCTCAAAGAATGCTTCAATATATTTAAAGTTAACTATAGACCAACACTTGAAAAGGGCGTAACAGCCAAAATTTATTCTTCCTGGTTCCTCGTCTACATACATACATGAACCATGTAAATACATGTAAAGAATAAACTTTGGCTGTTACACCTTTTTCAAATGTTGGTCTAGAACTATCAATTTTAAATTGTAAGTAAGAGGTTTTAAAAATTTACCTTAAACTAGCCAAAGAATCAAAAAAATCAAAAGAAATGAAAAGCACTTTTAAAATAAAATATAATCACCGACGATTTTTTTTTAAATAGAATAGAAATTTCTATTTTAAATCTTCAAAATTATATCGAGAATTTTTCAAAAATATCGGGAAAAAGTCGGGAAATATGCGGGAATTTTAAAATGGAAGACAAGTGGTCACCCTGACTGCATCAAGTATACAAAGAAGAGAATATTGTGAATCGTTTAAAATACGACAGACTCCAGTGGGCTGGTCTCTTAGTGCGAATGTTGGAAGAAACATCACCCAAGACCGACGATTATGGAGCTTTACAATACGCCAGGCATGGGTGTATCGACGCTGTAGCCAACCATGTATCCAGGTCAGTGGCGTAGCCAGAAAAGCGGTGGGGGGGGGGGGGGTTTCTGAACATTTTCTTTTCGAAAAAAAAAATTCCTTCTAAAAATGTTGTCTCTGGGGGGATTTTATGTCCAAAACCACCCCCGTGGCTACGCCACTGATCCAGGTGATCCCTTGCAAGCAAGGGCTTGCAAGTGATGCCTTCACCATTTAGTCGTACAGTTCTGTTCTGTGTTTCGGTATCAGTGAAAAGCGTGATTTGAATAATTACCGTGCTGCCGTTGGACGCATAAATTTTGAGGTTTTGATGTCTAACGTCATAATTTGATACGTATTTTTAAAATATTTTGTCGAAAGAGAGGTTTTATTCTAGAAAAGTCGAAAAAATCTGAAGTCAATTTGTCACATTTGAACAAATGGACGCATACTTGTCACACCGAGATAAATCCCTAGCCAAGGTCACGGGGGTTGACGGTATTGAAGATCATATTCATCTGTGTATCATATCACATTTGGAGCACTTCAGTGCGCCTCTAACGATTCACAGTGGATCGGCTGCTTTGCAGACTGAGCCCCTGATCGTATGTCCCGGCATACTTATCAGGTATAGCTCTTTACATGGAGGATCCGCTAGGGCTCATTAGCACTCTCCAAGGGGTCGGGAAATTAATCAATTTCTCGTCAACTGGAAGTAGCGAAGCCAACGCGTGGCCATAGGTAGGATAGGATAGGTTGTAATATAGATTGAAAATGAGAAGTCTACTTTGTATTTTAGAGACATTCAATTTTCAGAATGTTTTCAATTGGGAGTGGAGAACTATTTAGACTTATCAGGATTTACATCAGGTTGAAAAATTCAAAATAGTAATGTCATAGCAAACCAGAAATCAGCCAAGAAAAAACGTAGGATTAAAAAAAATAGATTGATCACAAAATGATATAATAATAATATTGAACATTTCAGATTTAGTAATTAAACAGAATTTTATTTTTTATTTTTGTTTCAGAAATGGTTTAGAGCAGCCAAGGTAGAAGTTTACTGTACTATTGGATAGAAAAATATTAAATTGAAAATCTGAGATAGAAGAGAGACAGAAGAAAAAAGTGGAGGTTGAGATTATAAAAGAGAAAAAGAGATTGATAAAAGGAGAAATCAGATATTGATAGATAGAAGAAGGACATAGGATTTGTAAGGCAATACCGTGAGCGTGCCTTATTCTGCCCTGCTCTTAATTCTGCGCACTTTGACACTTAAAGATTTTTTAAAATTTTCTTTACTGTTATTATTATATTCACTTACATGTCATCAAAAAGTTGGAAATTTATTGTTGTCATGGGTTGATAATGGGAATATGAAGAAAACAAAAATAAGTAAAATTGAAAAATTCAAAAAATGGCCTCCATTAGCAGCAGCGCTAAAACGCACGTAGATTTTTCTCGAATTTGAGCAAAAAAAAAAGATTTGGACTCATTTTTTTAAAGCGAAGTACAAAAGTGCAGATTATTTGTTGCTTCAATATGATGAAAATCGGCTTCCAGAGTGTAATCTCTATCTTATAGAAAGCAATTTATGTTGCGCAGAATATGGCACAAAATTTACTTTCTGTTCCTAATTGTGCGCGCGGAATGGATAGGTACAATAAGCCTGGCTTGTCAACCCAAATTGGACGTAGCAACTGTTTTGGCAAGGAAACATATTTCAAAATGCTGGAATAAAACAAGAAGAGCAAAAAAAATGCGAAGATAGATTATCCGGAAAGAGACAAGAAAATAGCACTTTGGACAATATTAGCATTTATGTAGGACTGGTCTCACTATTCGCGTTGGATTACATTTATTTCCATTCCATATAAATATCGGATTTGATCGTAATAAAAAAAATGCCTTTTTATAAATGGCGAACTTTAGTAAACAAGGCAAAACAGTGACTTGACCATTGACATGTACCGTGTTGTGCCCTTATTCCATTCAGCGCCTAATTCCGTTCACGCAAGACAAAATGATAAATAATAAAGAGTTTTTGTATATAAACAACAGAAAAATATTCTTGTACTTTTCTATGGTTATGTATGCATGAAATAAAATGAAAACTAGCGTCATTTTTAGCGATTGATAGTGAAAATTTAAACAAAATTTGTTGGTCATCACTACAAGCGCCATTTTGACTGTTTTCATTAACCCACTTGCTAAGAACGTCTGTCATAATATTTAAGCATTTTTAAGTGAAAATTTGCCCTGGATTTCAAACACAGCAGCATAACAAGACAAAACAGGTAACATTATAGCGTATTACCAAATTGTTGCCTGTATTTTCTCGATAGAAAATGCTAAAAGTAAAAAATATCTTGACCGGAATAAGGGTACATCTAAATCTACTCGTTCCTTATTCCGTTCATTGGGTTTGGAGGATGGATTCCGAAAATTCCGTGTTTGAGAATATAATCTATGAGCAAGAAAAGGTACATCGTACATGAAGCCATATGAATGGTGAACATTTGAAATTCTGTCCCGCAAGCAGACAGACCAAAAGGAATTCCGTTAACGACTCTACTTAAAAAAATATGGGACCTTTTTCAACTCGTGCCGGGAAAATACAGTTTTTTCAGTTAATGATTCAATGATGATTTATAAAGTGAGTGCTGGACAATGATAAGAAAGGATTTCCGGAGAATACGGACAGCTTTAAACAGCACAATCCATAATTCCGACGTTCTTGTTTAAAAGCTTTATCCGGAAATTTCTTGGCGAATTTCTATAAAAAAAACTCTGCCCTCTCAGAGCTGCAAATAAAGTTATGTTTTACCGAAATCCGTGAATACTTCGTAGAAGTAGGGTTGTCCGTGAATCGGAATTTTAAAGAATATTCAATTTTAACGAAACAGTGGTACGAACAATTCTAAACAAACAGATATATTGTTTTGGAAGGTTCAGGTCAGAATTAAATGCCTAGTATCCAGGTTTTGTCAAAATTACGTTGAGGATAAGGTGTAAAACTCCGATCGTATCGATCGAATCGTATCTGCCCTTTTCTGTGGTACCTAATGCAACTGGGCAGCTAGCATCAATGTTCATGTTGAATACATCTCGAATGGTAAGTGAAACATACGAAAAACAGTCAACTTGGCTATACTAAGGAAATATCATTCACTGTAATTTAAATTTGAAAGGAAATTACATTTTAAGCTTTTTATTTGCAATATTATAATAAATGAAAAGATGGATTTGTGAAAAAATGATGCCTGGAATTAGCATCTCCAAGAAATCAAATGTTTTTCGGGTGATTGGAATTAGGAACACGAATGAACGGAATTAGGAACAATGCCATTTCAGATGATTGGAATTAGGACAACATAATTGGTCAATTTTGTTTTTACTAACGGAACCTAAGTCTATGAATGCATCCCAACATATTTTATTTTCAATTGTATATAGAAAATGACACTATGTAGCGAAATTGCTGCTTCAAAATACTAAACAGCTATTTTTTAGAGTTTTTAGACATAGCGCATTGTCTTAGGTGAACGGAATAAGGGCACAGCACGGTACACAATAACCGCTCTGGAAATTTGTCTAACCGAAAAAATGGATCAAGCAATCTGATAATGGACTTGAAAAATAAATAAGATCTTTGTGCACATACATCATACACACATACACGCACACACAGGCATCATCACAATTCATCACAGCCACAGTTTAGTCGTTTGGGACATTGGGTTTTGGTCTAATTCGCCAGGTCTTATATTAAAGTTAGTTTTGGAGCTGACGTTTTTCGTATACTTAGCGTACAAGAACGGTAAAACGTTGTAGTCAGATAGAGTTTAGGAAACAAAAACATACAAAACGTGCAAAAGTAATGAAATATTTGTATAAATGTTCAAAACCATTTCATGAGACAAAAAAATAATCAAACTGAGTGTTTATTCTTGTGCGCAGAATTAGGAACATTGTGCGCAGAATATGGAACATTTCAAAATATGTGCGCAGAATTAGGAACCATATGGCAATTCACAAATCAATTAATAATATATGTTCTTAGTCAATTTAATCAAAATTTTAATGATTCATAGTCTTCCGTGGATTATAGTTACACAACTACTACATAAAGATATTCATAAATTATTATGGTTCCTCGATAACAACGATTTTATTTCAAAATTTTCTTAAATGCGCAGAATATGGTACCTCCACGGTACTCAACAATTCTTTTGTAGTTTTATACATACTGTATCTAACAATGACTAAAACACTAATAAGACAAAGTTATAAAAGACCTTTATGTTGAAACATAACAGACAGACAACCGACAACAACACAATGACAATAACAGATCTAAAATATAGAAGACAAGTAGTGTTTTACATTAATTATACAACTCACAATAATAGAAATGACTATCCAACGAGTAGTACATATTTTTAATGATGTTATTCATATAAATCAATGCTTCATAATCGTAAAATTCATTCATTTAGCTAGGAAATAGACGCAATGAAGCATTACCATACCATTGATAACTGAATCTTGGATCAGACTTTAAAGACTTGTATTTTAAAGAGCGGAATAAAACATGACCATTTGACTACTGAAATTTATGATATCAGAAAGTACTGTAAAGGATATGACGCCGTAATCTTGATCAACCGCCAAAATAATGGAAGCTCTCAGATTAATATGTCGATTTATTGCAATAGTACTAAATTAATGTATTATATATTTACGATACCATTTAAATTAATCCATGTTGAAACAAAGTCCACTAGTATGATCCCATCACATTACTTCAAAGTGTTATGGCTCGGCTGCGGTGGTGCGGTGACGCGTTTTGACAGAGAATACAGAATTACTGTCAAGATGCGCCGTTGCGTTAATCGCTGTAGAACGGCCTTTACTTGGAGATGGCATCAGTACCACCCGTTGTCAACATAGACTACTATTCGGTATTGAATGTCGGCTCCAAGAAAACATTAAATCAACTTTACATGTTAATTATTTGGAAAACATTCATGCGCGTGATGAGCTTTCATTATTATTATTATTATTTGTTTTAAACTGACAGACTGCGGGAAGGAAATGTATCGGTATGATCACAATACGAACCCAGACCGCAGTGACCTAGTGAGCAACATAGCTTGAGTCGTCTGCTAGTATTGTGTATCACATGGAGAGCCGAGCCGAGATACCAGTCTATTAAGACTACAACTGGTCAACTCTAAAAAAAAAAAAAATACTTGTCACACCGAGATAAATGGTCGCATATTTGCCACACTAAAAAAACAATCACACAAAAATACACTTAGCACTGCGTGATGTGTTCTGAAGACCGTCCATAAAATATACCATGCTTTTAGGGTCATCTACAATCCACGTGGCTGGTAATTATGCAAGGTCTTTCCGTTCTTTCAGAATTTATATGGACGGTTCCCCACAAAAGAAGAGGGGAGGTATTATATTGTTTAGAACCTCTCCAAGTCAACGGCTTCTTGGGAGAAGGTAATATGAAACTGTGAAATAATTAAAATATGCAAAGCCCGTAAACGTGATAAAGAGGAACCCTTTGTACCCCTTTGTACCCTTCTTACACCCTAAGAAGGGTATAAAGATCGCTTGAAAAACCGACTTTTTATCCGAGGCTCGGAGACCCAAGTCGTATATACCAATCATCTCAGCTCGACGAACTGAGCACATGTATGTATGTGTGTGTGTGTGTGCGTGTGTGCGTGTGTGCGTATGTGTGTGCGTTACAAAAATCTCACATCAAGATCTCAGCCGTCCGTGAACCGATTTGCACGATTTTAACACTAAACGAAAGCTATGACTTTGTCATTGCACAAGTTCAATTTTTTTTTGCAATCGGACATTTGGTTCCAGAGATATGTGAGAAATACGAACATGAAGTGTATTTTCAGAAAACTAGACATTGGGTTCCGGAGATATCTCTTAAATACGAACATAAAGCATTAGACGTATCAACTTCACACATTGGTAAAATATGTCCCAACAAGATCTCAGTCGTCCTTGGACCGATTTGTGCGATTTTATCTTTAAACGATAGCTATGTTTTTTTCATTGGACTCATTAATTTTTTTCTGCAATCGGAAATTCGGTTTCAGAGATATCTGTGAAATACGAATATGAGACATATTTTCAGACTACTAATGAAGAATTGTCACACCAATATCTCAGCCGTCTATGACCCGATTTGAACTCTTTTGGGCTTAAACAGAAGCTGTAATATTGCCATTTAAGGCGGCAAAACAAATCTGCAGTCTTTTTGTATTTTTTAAAAATTGTTAAATTTCCAGAAATATTCCTTTTTGCCTTTCTCGTACAACTAAGTTGTACCAGAAAGGCTTTCATTTCACTCCCAAAACGTACTTTTTATAGAGCGCTTGTAGACCCATAGTATTATATACCATTCGATTCAGCTCGACAAACTGAACAAATATCTGTCTGTCCGTGTGTGTGTCCGTGTGTGTGTGTGTGCGTATGTGTGTGCACATTGAAACATTAGCCAATTTTTCTAGTACTAAACCTGAATCGATTTTGCTACAACAAGTTGCATTCGATGGGGAATGTTTTCTTCTTGTTCACTATTGAGTTTCATAATGATGGCACTTCTCAAAAAATAGTAAATATTCAAAGAGTTATGAGACATCATTATTTCGTAACAAATAAGCTATCGATTTTCTAGGTTATGTTCTCCCAAGACACAATTTATTCGAAACCGGCACACTGACAGCATAGAATACACAGCTTACACGGAAGAAAAAACTTCACAAAGAAACATAGAAACCCATTAATGAGTTAAAAAGTACCTATTTTAAGATTTCATGTATACACTGAAAATTCTAGTTTATTTTTTCAAAATGACCTAAGAAACATATTTTCATGAATGAATTTTAATATTGCGATCAACAGACCAATATGATAGCTTTTGATTGCGGTACACAAATTAATTCATGAAAAAAAGGTGACATATGTTCTTTTTAAAAGTTAAGCGTCATTTCTGCCATTTCTTTCCCCTATGGGCCGATGTGAGCAGTGAGAAGTGAAAAGTGAGACGTGAGAAGTGCGAAGTGAGGAGTGAAAAGTAAGAAGTAAGAAATGAAAAATCACCAGATGATCCGAAATGAAAACAAAAATGTTTTTCCAAATTTAATCTAGACTATCCTTTGAAAAGAGCTGAAATTTTTTTGCTAATATTTTCAAATGGATATAATAGAAAAACGACGCATCCCACAAAAAAGTGTTGTATGGGTGACCATCGCAAAATCAGTCAAACTTTCTAGTGAAAATATCGGAAACAATCCAAATTGAGCCCTACACTGAAAAAAATCAGTTTAAAAATTTAAAGTCGATTTGCGAAAAACGCCCTTTTTTATTTAAATGAAATTTTGTCTCCAGATAGGTGATTATGTTCCCTACCAACCGTCCATACATCGCAAGCTGGGCACTCTAAAGGAAAAAAAGTTTTTCTAACAAAAACTTTTTCTTGTCGGAATTATTTTCAGTGTATTTTCATCTGAAACTAAACCAATGAAAGCCATCGTTATAGAACCCCAAGCAAATCTATTTTTATGATACATTGTCTAATTTAGTCACTAAATATAGTTTGTTTTTAAATTAAGAGTAATATTAAGAAGGGTTTATATCTTCAAAAAATATTATATTCCATTATTAGCTTCTTTAGTTGCGACTAGCCACCCTATAACCAGAGACCGGCGGAGTGAAAAACTGTCGAAATGGCAACGTATGAAAATGCATGAAATCATGACAATGATACTGGCAGCACTTGAACTTTTTGCTTGCTTCTTATGGAAGCAAAAAGTAAACAAGTCGAAATGGAACCACTTTTGACGGTTCGATTGGAACCAAGATGGCGTCTTCGCCGATCCCTTATTCTATTATTTCTAGTTGCGACCAGTTACGACCAAAACATTGTACTCTGCCTGACTGTACATGAATACTTAATATGAGTATATTAATGTGTACATATGTTAAATCCACCCCTTAAAGACACTGAAAAAATCAATTCCGTCAAGAAAAAGTTTTGTAAGAAATTTTTTCCTTCAAAGTGCCCAGCTTGCGATGTATGGACGGTTGGTAGGGAACATAATCACCTATCTTGAGACAAAATTTCGTCTAAACCTAAAAGGGCGTTTTTTGCAAATTGACTTTTAATTTTTTAAATCGATTTTTTTAGTGTAGGGTTCAATTTAGAGTTTTTCAAAAGTTTGACTGATTTTGCGATAGTCACCCATACAACACTTTTTTGTAGGAAGGGTCGTTTTCGATTATATCCATTTGAAAAATCAGTAAAAACAAGTTTGACCCTTTTCAAAAGATAGTCTGAATCAAATTTGAAAAAACTAAGTATGCACCTTTCTTTTAACTGCACTCCTTAAATATTGACCAATAAATTTACAAAAGTCAACTTAAACAATCAGAACACTTGCAAGTTCCCAAAAAGTTCTATTTTGGCTTTACGCATTTTATTACATTTCCGCATAACTTTTCAAAAGGACCTAAGTAAATTTTTTCATGAATTCTCGCTTAACTTTTCAAAGGACGTAAGTAACATTTTTTCATGAATTAATTTGAATACTGCAATCAATAGCTGTCATGTTGTTCGGTTGATTGCAGTACTCAAATTAATTCATGAAAAAATGTTAGTTAGGTCCTTTGATAAATTATGCGAGATCTATAGTACAGCAGAAAGTCCATTGCTGATAAACGTTCATTTCGAACAATACACCGCAGATTGCTGGTTAATTTTTTTTTGACATATACTCTGTCTCGCTCAAACCAACAGCGAATAATCTAGCGACTACTTTAACGAACTATTTAAGGAACAGCTACTTTAACCGACCGTGTCCATTTAGCAAGTACGGTGTTGAACATAATCTGGAGATTAAAATAACACTTTAATAAAGTTTAAAAAAAAAACTTAGCAAGTAACCGCACAATATTGAGTAAAACAAATTAAGGGTGTAGCATTTCTGCATGCGGTGAATGAATTTCGGGCCGCCGCAGGCGGCCCGACTCGAAACTTACCGAAATATCGTTTATCACTCATCACGCATGCAAAGCTTTTTATTGTACTAGTGTTAGTGACGGCGAGATGAAAGCTCATCTGCGCCGGCGCAGACGTTCGTTGTTGAAAAACAAATTTGAAAAAAAACGTTGCTCCGTTAATCGTAGTCGAAAAATAATCACCCGTCGGGATAAATAAGTGGTCAACATTTTTCGCGAGTGAAGCAGTGAAAAATGGTAAATATATTTAATTTATCCGTCGGATTTACGGGATTGGTTTACATATAATGGAATTTCTTCGAAGCGGATTTTTTTTACAAAAAAAAAACCTGATTAAACCACCTAGCCTATTCTCGTGCAAATAAGAACTCATAACTTCCGGTTCCATAGTTCGATCTTGCCAATTTTCAATAGGATACAATGAGACAGGATTCTATGACAAGGATTAGTGAAAAAAAAATTAAATGGTATAGGAAACAATGGGACAGGATTCTGCGTCGAATGCAAGCAAATCGGTTGAAGATTAGTGCCTGGAAAATGAGTAACACTTTTGCTACGTTATGATGGGTAAGTGCGTACCCATAGTACCTTTCTCATGCAAATAAAAACCCATAACTTCCGATTACATAGTTCGATCTTGCCAATTTTCAATAGGAAGCGAGAATTTTTCGCCAGTATTATACAAAATACAACAACATGTGTGCCCGGAGTGTTAAAATGTACAAGACATGTGTGACATCGTGTAATACCCCCCTCCATGTTTCCTGCAGGATTCTGCATCAAATGCAATTAGTTGCAAGCCATTCGGTTGAAGATAATTGCCTGAAAAATGAATGAAAGTTTTACTACATTTTGATGGGTGGGTGCGACAGACACACACGCAATTCGTCGAACTCAGTGGATCGGCATATAACACTATGGATCTCCGGGCCTATGAAAAGTTTGCGCAAAACCAAATCAGTTGTAGATTCAAATACTCAACCTGAATTTTATTCCTAGAACTATTCTAAAAAAATGATATAAGCGCATAAAACTGTGTAATACAGCAGGTCGAGGTCATCAACCCTGCTCGCATTCTTATATGCACCTGGGCACTGGTTGGCGCAAAACCAAATCAGTTGTAGATTCAAATACTCAACCTGAATTTTACTCTTAGAACTATTCTAAAAATTATATAAGCGCATAAAACTGTGTAATACAGCAGGTCGAGGTCATCAACCCTGCTCGCATTCTTATATGCACCTGGGCACTGGTTGGCGCAAAACCAAATCAGTTGTAGATTCAAATACTCAACCTGAATTTTACTCTTAGAACTATTCTAAAAAATGATATAAGCGCATAAAACTGTGTAATACAGCAGGTCGAGGTCATCAACCCCGCTCGCATTCTTATATGCACCTGGGCACTGGTTGGCGCAAATCCAAATCAGTTGTAGATTGAAATACTCAACCTGAATTTTATTCCTAGAACTATTCAAAAAAATGATATAAGCGCATAAAACTGTGTAAGACACCAGGTCGAGGTCAGCAACCACGCTCGCATTCTTATATGCACCTGGGCACTGGTTGGCGCAAAACCAAATCAGTTGTAGATTGAAATACTCAACCTGAATTTTATTCCTAGAACTATTCAAAAAAATGATATAAGCGCATAAAACTGTGTAAGACACCAGGTCGAGGTCATCAACCCCGTTTGCATTCACATATGCACCTGGGCACTGGTTTGCGCAAAACCAAATCAGTTGTAGATTCAAATACTCAACCTGAATTTTACTCTTAGAACTATTCTAAAAAAATGATATAAGCGCATAAAACTGTGTAAGACAGCAGGTCGAGGTCATCAACCCCGCTCGCATTCTTATATGCACCTGGGCACTGGTTGACCAAATCAGTTGTAGATTCAAATACTCAACCTGAATTTTATTCCTAAAACTATTAAAAAAATGATATAAGCGCATAAAACTGTGTAAGACAGCAGGTCGAGGTCATCAACCCCGCTCGCATTCTTATATGCACCTGGGCACCGGTTGGCGCAAAACCAAATCAGTTGTAGATTGAAATATTCAACCTGAATTTTATTCCTAGAACTATTCAAAAAATGATATAAGCGCATAAAACTGTGTAAGACACCAGGTCGAGGTCATCAACCCCGTTTGCATTCACATATGCACCTGGGCACTAGTTTGCGCAAAACCAAATCAGTTGTAGATTCAAATACTCAACCTGAATTTTACTCTTCGAACTATTAAAAAAAATGATATAAGCGCATAAAACTGTGTAATACAGCAGGTCGAGGTCATCAACCCCGCTCTCATTCTTATATGCACCTGGGCACTGGTTGGCGCAAAACCAAATCAGTTGTAGATTGAAATACTCAACCTGAATTTTATTCCTAGAACTATTCAAAAAAATGATATAAGCGCATAAAACTGTGTAAGACACCAGGTCGAGGTCATCAACCCCGCTCGCATTCTTATATGCACCTGGGCACTGGTTGGCGCAAAACCAAATCAGTTGTAGATTCAAATACTCAACCTGAATTTTATTCCTAGAACTATTCAAAAAAATGATATAAGCGCATAAAACTGTGTAAGACACCAGGTCGAGGTCATCAACCCCGCTCGCATTCTTATATGCACCTGGGCACTGGTTGGCGCAAAACCAAATCAGTTGTAGATTGAAATACTCAACCTGAATTTTATTCCTAGAACTATTCAAAAAAATGATATAAGCGCATAAAACTGTGTAAGACACCAGGTCGAGGTCATCAACCCCGTTTGCATTCACATATGCACCTGGGCACTGGTTTGCGCAAAACCAAATCAGTTGTAGATTCAAATACTCAACCTGAATTTTACTCTTAGAACTATTCTAAAAAAATGATATAAGCGCATAAAACTGTGTAATACAGCAGGTCGAGGTCATCAACCCCGCTCTCATTCTTATATGCACCTGGGCACTGGTTGGCGCAAAACCAAATCAGTTGTAGATTGAAATACTCAACCTGAATTTTATTCCTAGAACTATTCAAAAAAATGATATAAGCGCATAAAACTGTGTAAGACACCAGGTCGAGGTCATCAACCCCGCTCGCATTCTTATATGCACCTGGGCACTGGTTGGCGCAAAACCAAATCAGTTGTAGATTCAAATACTCAACCTGAATTTTATTCCTAGAACTATTCAAAAAAAATGATATAAGCGCATAAAACTGTGTAAGACACCAGGTCGAGGTCATCAACCCCGCTCGCATTCTTATATGCACCTGGGCACTGGTTGGCGCAAAACCAAAT
Organism: Armigeres subalbatus; assembly: GCF_024139115.2. NCBI lineage: Eukaryota > Metazoa > Arthropoda > Insecta > Diptera > Culicidae > Armigeres > Armigeres subalbatus. The sequence continues at coordinate 114,170,047 of NC_085139.1, read as the reverse complement.
CAGTTGTAGATTCAAATACTCAACCTGAATTTTATTCCTAGAACTAATTAAAAAAAAGATATAAGCGCATAAAACTGTGTAAGACACCAGGTCGAGGTCATCAACCCCGTTTGCATTCACATATGCACCTGGGCACTGGTTTGCGCAAAACCAAATCAGTTGTAGATTCAAATACTCAACCTGAATTTTACTCTTAGAACTATTCTAAAAAAATGATATAAGCGCATAAAACTGTGTAATACAGCAGGTCGAGGTCATCAACCCCGCTCTCATTCTTATATGCACCTGGGCACTGGTTGGCGCAAAACCAAATCAGTTGTAGATTGAAATACTCAACCTGAATTTTATTCCTAGAACTATTCAAAAAAATGATATAAGCGCATAAAACTGTGTAAGACACCAGGTCGAGGTCATCAACCCCGCTCGCATTCTTATATGCACCTGGGCACTGGTTGGCGCAAAACCAAATCAGTTGTAGATTCAAATACTCAACCTGAATTTTATTCCTAGAACTAATCAAAAAAATGATATAAGCGCATAAAACTGTGTAAGACACCAGGTCGAGGTCATCAACCCCGCTCGCATTCTTATATGCACCTGGGCACTGGTTGACCAAATCAGTTGTAGATTCAAATACTCAACCTGAATTTTATTCCTAAAACTATTAAAAAAATGATATAAGCGCATAAAACTGTGTAAGACAGCAGGTCGAGGTCATCAACCCCGCTCGCATTCTTATATGCACCTGGGCACTGGTTGGCGCAAAACCAAATCAGTTGTAGATTGAAATACTCAACCTGAATTTTATTCCTAGAACTATTCAAAAAAATGATATAAGCGCATAAAACTGTGTAAGACACCAGGTCGAGGTCATCAACCCCGTTTGCATTCACATATGCACCTGGGCACTGGTTTGCGCAAAACCAAATCAGTTGTAGATTCAAATACTCAACCTGAATTTTACTCTTAGAACTATTCTAAAAAAATGATATAAGCGCATAAAACTGTGTAATACAGCAGGTCGAGGTCATCAACCCCGCTCGCATTCTTATATGCACCTGGGCACTGGTTGGCGCAAAACCAAATCAGTTGTAGATTCAAATACTCAACCTGAATTTTATTCCTAGAACTAATCAAAAAAATGATATAAGCGCATAAAACTGTGTAAGACACCAGGTCGAGGCCATCAACCCCGCTCGCATTCTTATATGCACCTGGGCACTGGTTGGCGCAAAACCAAATCAGTTGTAGATTGAAATACTCAACCTGAATTTTATTCCTAGAACTATTCAAAAAAATGATATAAGCGCATAAAACTGTGTAAGACACCAGGTCGAGGTCATCAACCCGTTTGCATTCACATATGCACCTGGGCACTGGTTTGCGCAAAACCAAATCAGTTGTAGATTCAAATACTCAACCTGAATTTTACTCTTAGAACTATTCTAAAAAATGATATAAGCGCATAAAACTGTGTAATACAGCAGGTCGAGGTCATCAACCCTGCTCGCATTCTTATATGCACCTGGGCACTGGTTGACCAAATCAGTTGTAGATTCAAATACTCAACCTGAATTTTATTCCTAGAACTATTAAAAAATGATATAAGCGCATAAAACTGTGTAATACAGCAGGTCGAGGTCACCAACCCCGCTCGCATTCCCACATGCACCTGGGCACTGGTTGGCGCAAAACCAAATCAGTTGAAGACTCAAATACTCAACCTGAACTCCATTCCTAGAACTATTAAAAAAAATGATATAAGCGCATAAAACTGTGTAAGACACCAGGTCGAGGTCATCAACCCCGCTCGCATTCTTATATGCACCTGGGCACTGGTTGGCGCAAAACCAAATCAGTTGTAGATTCAAATACTCAACCTGAATTTTATTCCTAGAACTATTCTAAAAAAAATGATATAAGCGCATAAAACTGTGTAAGACACCAGGTCGAGGTCATCAACCCCGCTCGCATTCTTATATGCACCTGGGCACTGGTTGACCAAATCAGTTGTAGATTCAAATACTCAACCTGAATTTTATTCCTAGAACTATTAAAAAAAATGATATAAGCGCATAAAACTGTGTAAGACAGCAGGTCGAGGTCATCAACCCCGCTCGCATTCTTATATGCACCTGGGCACTGGTTGGCGCAAAACCAAATCAGTTGTAGATTCAAATACTCAACCTGAATTTTATTCCTAGAACTATTCAAAAAAAATGATATAAGCGCATAAAACTGTGTAAGACAGCAGGTCGAGGTCATCAACCCCGTTTGCATTCACATATGCACCTGGGCATTGGTTTGCGCAAAACCAAATCAGTTGTAGATTCAAATACTCAACCTGAATTTCACTCTTAGAACTATTCTAAAAAAATGATATAAGCGCATAAAACTGTGTAAGACAGCAAGTCGAGGTCATCAACCCCGATCGCATTGTTGTATGCACCTGGGCACTGGTTGGCGCAAAACCAAGTTTACTGTTGATTCAAATGCACAACTTGAGTTTTATTCCTAGCACTATTCAAAAAATGATATAAGCGCATAAAACTGTGTCAGACAGCAGGTCGAGGTCATCAACCCCGCTCGCATTCTTATATGCACCTGGGCACTGGTTGGCGCAAAACCAAATCAGTTGTAGATTCAAATACTCAACCTGAATTTTATTCCTAGAACTATTAAAAAAAATGATATAAGCGCATAAAACTGTGTAAGACACCAGGTCGAGGTCATCAACCCCGCTCGCATTCTTATATGCACCTGGGCACTTGTTGGCGCAAAACCAAATCAGTTGTAGATTCAAATACTCAATCTGAATTTTATTCCTAGAACTATTCAAAAAAAATGATATAAGCGCATAAAACTGTGTAAGACAGCAGGTCGAGGTCATCAACCCCGCTCGCATTCTTATATGCACCTGGGCACTTGTTGGCGCAAAACCAAATCAGTTGTAGATTCAAATACTCAACCTGAATTTTATTCCTAGAACTATTCAAAAAAATGATACAGGCGCATAAAACTGTGTAAGACACCAGGTCGAGGTCATCAACCCCGCTCGCATTCTTATATGCACCTGGGCACTGGTTGGCGCAAAACCAAATCAGTTGTTGATTCAAATACTCAACCTGAATTTTACTCTTAGAACTATTCTAAAAAAATGATATAAGCGCATAAAACTGTGTAAGACACCAGGTCGAGGTCATCAACCCCGCTCGCATTCTTATATGCACCTGGGCACTGGTTGGCGCAAAACCAAATCAGTTGTAGATTCAAATACTCAATCTGAATTTTATTCCTAGAACTATTCAAAAAAAATGATATAAGCGCATAAAACTGTGTAAGACAGCAGGTCGAGGTCATCAACCCTGCTCGCATTCTTATATGCACCTGGGCACTTGTTGGCGCAAAACCAAATCAGTTGTAGATTCAAATACTCAACCTGAATTTTATTCCTAGAACTATTCTAAAAAATGATATAAGCGCATAAAACTGTGTAAGACACCAGGTCGAGGTCATCAACCCCGTTTGCATTCACATATGCACCTGGGCATTGGTTTGCGCAAAACCAAATCAGTTGTAGATTCAAATACTCAACCTGAATTTTATTCCTAGAACTATTAAAAAAATGATATAAGCGCATAAAACTGTGTAAGACACCAGGTCGAGGTCATCAACCCCGCTCGCATTCTTATATGCACCTGGGCACTGGTTGGCGCAAAACCAAATCAGTTGTAGATTCAAATACTCAACCTGAATTTTATTCCTAGAACTATTCAAAAAAAATGATATAAGCGCATAAAACTGTGTAAGACAGCAGGTCGAGGTCATCAACCCCGCTCGCATTCTTATATGCACCTGGGCACTGGTTGGCGCAAAACCAAATCAGTTGTTGATTCAAATACTCAACCTGAATTTTACTCTTAGAACTATTCTAAAAAAATGATATAAGCGCATAAAACTGTGTAAGACACCAGGTCGAGGTCATCAACCCCGTTTGCATTCACATATGCACCTGGGCATTGGTTTGCGCAAAACCAAATCAGTTGTAGATTCAAATACTCAACCTGAATTTTATTCCTAGAACTATTAAAAAAAATGATATAAGCGCATAAAACTGTGTAAGACACCAGGTCGAGGTCATCAACCCCGCTCGCATTCTTATATGCACCTGGGCACTTGTTGGCGCAAAACCAAATCAGTTGTAGATTCAAATACTCAACCTCAGGCTTCGGAATTCTCACTCATATGAATAAAAACCCAGGATTGATCCAAACAGCGGAGTGCAATTTTTCCATATTCTCCTTTGAGCAAGTGTTCTCACACAATATTTTATCCGGATAGAAAGACGGCCGATAAACTCGCGAGCGCCGGCTTGCCGGATAATTTAATTTTGGGTCTCCAAATTCTCCACCTCGCCACATATCCAGATAAGTTTTACAAGCATCTTCATAAAAATGTAGGGTCACGACGGGACTCGAACCCAAAGCAATTTTAAAAAGTTTTGAGTGTCCACTATAACCACACCACCACACGAACCGATTGAAAGCAAGCAGAAAACTGCTGTCTTGAACCTACTACTAATCGTGGCGCATCGGCGTATGCAATCAGTTCGGAGAAGCAAAGTAAGCAGCATTTGATTTTCGCGAAACATGGGAAGAGGGATAACAATTTTTCGCACCATCGCTTGTGCCGGAGTTTATCGCGCTGTACTTTATCCGGATAAAATGGATGGTGGAGCGATCAGTTGTCGCGTGAGTGAGTGAGAAATCCGAACCCTGCTCAACCTGAATTTTATTCCCAGAACTATTCTAAAAAAAATGATATAAGCGCATAAAACTGTGTAAGACACCACGTCGAGGTTATCAACCCCGTTTGCATTCACATTTGCACCCGGGCACTGGTTTGCGCAAAATCAAATCAGTTGTAGATTCAAACACTCAACCTGAATTTTACTCCCAGAGCTATTCCAAAAAAAAAATGATATAAGCGCATAAAACTGTGTAAGGCATCAGGCCGAGGTCATCAACCCCGCTCGCATTCCTATATGCACCCGGGCACCGGTTGGCGCAAAACCAAATCAGTTGTAGATTCAAATACTCAACCTGAATCCCATTCCTAGAACTATTCCAAAAAAATGATATAAACGCATAAAACTGTGTAAGACACCACGTCGAGGTTATCAACCCCGCCTGCACTCACACATGCATCCGGGCACTGGTCTGCGCAAAACCAAATCAGTTGTAGATTCAAACACTCAACCTGAACTTTACTCTTAGAACCATTCTAAAAAAATGATACAAGCGCATAAAACTGTGTAAGACACCAGGTCGAGGTCACCAACCCCGCTCGCATTCCCTCATGCACCTGGGCACTGGTTGGCGCAAAACCAAATCAGTTGAAGATTGAAATACTCAACCTGAATTTTATTCCTAGAACTATTCTAAAAAATGATATAAGCGCATAAAACTGTGTAAGACACCAGGTCGAGGTCATCAACCCTGCTCGCATTCTTATATGCACCTGGGCACTGGTTGGCGCAAAACCAAATCAGTTGTAGATTGAAATACTCAACCTGAATTTTATTCCTAGAACTATTCAAAAAATGATATAAGCGCATAAAACTGTGTAAGGCATTAGGTCGAGGTCATCAACCCCGCTCGCATTCTTATATGCACCTGGGCACTGGTTGACCAAATCAGTTGTAGATTCAAATACTCAACCTGAATTTTATTCCTAAAACTATTAAAAAAATGATATAAGCGCATAAAACTGTGTAAGACAGCAGGTCGAGGTCATCAACCCCGCTCGCATTCTTATATGCACCTGGGCACTGGTTGGCGCAAAACCAAATCAGTTGTAGATTCAAATACTCACCCTGAATTTTACTCTTAGAACTATTCTAAACAAATGATATAAGCGCATAAAACTGTGTAAGACAGCAGGTCGAGGTCATCAACCCCGCTCGCATTCTTATATGCACCTGGGCACTGGTTGGCGCAAAACCAAATCAGTTGTAGATTCAAATACTCAACCTGAATTTTATTCCTAGAACTATTCTAAAAAAATGATATAAGCGCATAAAACTGTGTAAGACACCAGGTCGAGGTCATCAACCCCGCTCGCATTCTTATATGCACCTGGGCACTGGTTGGCGCAAAACCAAATCAGTTGTAGATTCAAATACTCAACCTGAATTTTATTCCTAGAACTATTAAAAAAAATGATATAAGCGCATAAAACTGTGTAAGACACCAGGTCGAGGTCATCAACCCCGTTTGCATTCACATATGCACCTGGGCACTGGTTTGCGCAAAACCAAATCAGTTGTAGATTCAAATACTCAACCTGAATTTTACTCTTAGAACTATTCTAAAAAAATGATATAAGCGCATAAAACTGTGTAAGACAGCAGGTCGAGGTCATCAACCCCGCTCGCATTCTTATATGCACCTGGGCACTGGTTGGCGCAAAACCAAATCAGTTGTAGATTCAAATACTCAACCTGAATTTTATTCCTAGAACTATTCAAAAAAAATGATATAAGCGCATAAAACTGTGTAAGACACCAGGTCGAGGTCATCAACCCCGCTCGCATTCTTATATGCACCTGGGCACTGGTTGGCGCAAAACCAAATCAGTTGTAGATTCAAATACTCAACCTGAATTTTACTCTTAGAACTATTCTAAAAAAATGATATAAGCGCATAAAACTGTGTAAGACAGCAGGTCGAGGTCATCAACCCCGCTCGCATTCTTATATGCACCTGGGCACTGGTTGGCGCAAAACCAAATCAGTTGTTGATTCAAATACTCAACCTGAATTTTATTCCTAGAACTATTCTAAAAAAATGATATAAGCGCATAAAACTGTGTAAGACACCAGGTCGAGGTCATCAACCCCGCTCGCATTCTTATATGCACCTGGGCACTGGTTGACCAAATCAGTTGTAGATTCAAATACTCAACCTGAATTTTATTCCTAGAACTATTCTAAAAAAATGATATAAGCGCATAAAACTGTGTAAGACACCAGGTCGAGGTCATCAACCCCGCTCGCATTCTTATATGCACCTGGGCACTGGTTGGCGCAAAACCAAATCAGTTGTAGATTCAAATACTCAACCTGAATTTTATTCCTAGAACTATTCAAAAAAATGATATAAGCGCATAAAACTGTGTAAGACACCAGGTCGAGGTCATCAACCCCGCTCGCATTCTTATATGCACCTGGGCACTGGTTGGCGCAAAACCAAATCAGTTGTAGATTCAAATACTCAACCTGAATTTTACTCTTAGAACTATTCTAAAAAAATGATATAAGCGCATAAAACTGTGTAAGACAGCAGGTCGAGGTCATCAACCCCGCTCGCATTCTTATATGCACCTGGGCACTGGTTGGCGCAAAACCAAATCAGTTGTAGATTCAAATACTCAACCTGAATTTTATTCCTAGAACTATTCTAAAAAAATGATATAAGCGCATAAAACTGTGTAAGACACCAGGTCGAGGTCATCAACCCCGCTCGCATTCTTATATGCACCTGGGCACTGGTTGGCGCAAAACCAAATCAGTTGTAGATTCAAATACTCAACCTGAATTTTACTCTTAGAACTATTCTAAAAAAATGATATAAGCGCATAAAACTGTGTAAGACAGCAGGTCGAGGTCATCAACCCCGCTCGCATTCTTATATGCACCTGGGCACTGGTTGGCGCAAAACCAAATCAGTTGTAGATTCAAATACTCAACCTGAATTTTATTCCTAGAACTATTCTAAAAAAATGATATAAGCGCATAAAACTGTGTAAGACACCAGGTCGAGGTCATCAACCCCGCTCGCATTCTTATATGCACCTGGGCACTGGTTGACCAAATCAGTTGTAGATTCAAATACTCAACCTGAATTTTATTCCTAGAACTATTCTAAAAAAATGATATAAGCGCATAAAACTGTGTAAGACACCAGGTCGAGGTCATCAACCCCGCTCGCATTCTTATATGCACCTGGGCACTGGTTGGCGCAAAACCAAATCAGTTGTAGATTCAAATACTCAACCTGAATTTTACTCTTAGAACTATTCTAAAAAAATGATATAAGCGCATAAAACTGTGTAAGGCATTAGGTCGAGGTCATCAACCCCGCTCGCATTCTTATATGCACCTGGGCACTGGTTGGCGCAAAACCAAATCAGTTGTAGATTCAAATACTCAACCTGAATTTTATTCCTAGAACTATTAAAAAAAATGATATAAGCGCATAAAACTGTGTAAGACACCAGGTCGAGGTCATCAACCCCGTTTGCATTCACATATGCACCTGGGCATTGGTTTGCGCAAAACCAAATCAGTTGTAGATTCAAATACTCAACCTGAATTTTACTCTTAGAACTATTCTAAAAAAATGATATAAGCGCATAAAACTGTGTAAGGCATTAGGTCGAGGTCATCAACCCCGCTCGCATTCTTATATGCACCTGGGCACTGGTTGGCGCAAAACCAAATCAGTTGTAGATTCAAATACTCAACCTGAATTTTATTCCTAGAACTATTCAAAAAAAAATGATATAAGCGCATAAAACTGTGTAAGACACCAGGTCGAGGTCATCAACCCCGCTCGCATTCTTATATGCACCTGGGCACTGGTTGGCGCAAAACCAAATCAGTTGTAGATTCAAATACTCAACCTGAATTTTATTCCTAGAACTATTCTAAAAAATGATATAAGCGCATAAAACTGTGTAAGGCATTAGGTCGAGGTCATCAACCCTGCTCGCATTCTTATATGCACCTGGGCACTGGTTGGCGCAAAACCAAATCAGTTGTAGATTCAAATACTCACCTGAATTTTATTCCTAGAACTATTCTAAAAAAATGATATAAGCGCATAAAACTGTGTAAGACACCAGGTCGAGGTCATCAACCCGTTTGCATTCACATATGCACCTGGGCATTGGTTTGCGCAAAACCAAATCAGTTGTAGATTCAAATACTCAACCTGAATTTTACTCTTAGAACTATTCTAAAAAATGATATAAGCGCATAAAACTGTGTAAGGCATTAGGTCGAGGTCATCAACCCTGCTCGCATTCTTATATGCACCTGGGCACTGGTTGGCGCAAAACCAAATCAGTTGTAGATTCAAATACTCAACCTGAATTTTATTCCTAGAACTATTCAAAAAAGGAATATAAGCGCATAAAACTGTGTAAGACACCAGGTCGAGGTCATCAACCCCGCTCGCATTCTTATATGCACCTGGGCACTGGTTGGCGCAAAACCAAATCAGTTGTAGATTCAAATACTCAACCTGAATTTTATTCCTAGAACTATTCTAAAAAAATGATATAAGCGCATAAAACTGTGTAAGGCATTAGGTCGAGGTCATCAACCCCGCTCGCATTCTTATATGCACCTGGGCACTGGTTGGCGCAAAACCAAATCAGTTGTAGATTCAAATACTCAACCTGAATTTTACTCTTAGAACTATTCTAAAAAATGATATAAGCGCATAAAACTGTGTAAGACACCAGGTCGAGGTCATCAACCCCGTTTGCATTCACATATGCACCTGGGCATTGGTTTGCGCAAAACCAAATCAGTTGTAGATTCAAATACTCAACCTGAATTTTATTCCTAGAACTATTCTAAAAAAATGATATAAACGCATAAAACTGTGTAAGGCATTAGGTCGAGGTCATCAACCCCGCTCGCATTCTTATATGCACCTGGGCACTGGTTGGCGCAAAACCAAATCAGTTGTAGATTCAAATACTCAACCTGAATTTTACTCTTAGAACTATTCTAAAAAAATGATATAAGCGCATAAAACTGTGTAAGGCATTAGGTCGAGGTTATCAACCCCGTTTGCATTCACATATGCACCTGGGCACTGGTTTGCGCAAAACCAAATCAGTTGTAGATTCAAATACTCAACCTGAATTTTATTCCTAGAACTATTCAAAAAAATGATATAAGCGCATAAAACTGTGTAAGACACCAGGTCGAGGTCATCAACCCCGCTCGCATTCTTATATGCACCTGGGCACTGGTTGGCGCAAAACCAAATCAGTTGTAGATTCAAATACTCAACCTGAATTTTATTCCTAGAACTATTCATCACCATCTCATATACAAAGTATACGTAAAGGCTATATGTTCGCTCCAAAAACGAACTTTTTATAGGAGTCCCGGAGACCCATAGTGATATATACCGATCGACTCAGCTCGACGAATTGAAGTAATGTCTGTGTGTATGTGTGTGTGTATGAGTGTGTGTATGTGTGTTTTTTTTTTATATATATATAGAGGGATGAAGGCAAATCTGCTTACAGACACCTGAAATTATCACTCAGGGAGTGGGGTTGGCGCGGTCGGCAGAAGGCCGGCCCGCCGGACCCACTAAACCCACCCAAGTAACAGAAGGTTACTTGAGTTACCCTCTCTTCACATGCCCTGTTCCCCCCGGGACTTACTGGATGTCAATACTTCGGAGGGGGGCTGTGCTCATGCACTTCACGTGTTCAGCCTCTAGCAAGCACAGCTAGTTCGCTACATTTTCTCATCGAAGCATTTTTTATTCGGTTTGCGCGTCTCTTAATCTTTGACGCTCACTGTCTCTCTTCGTCATGCCATTCAGCACCACTGCATCTTTGAGCCATTTAGCTCTCGACGTGTTCGCAGTCTACTCAGATAGTCCCCGGCGGCGAATCTATCCTACTCCGACGGGAAGTCCCCCGGCGGCGAGAGCTTCCCCGAAAACCGACGACCCGTGGAAGTTTATTGCGTGTCCAACACTAATGTCTCACCTAGATAGTCCGAGGCACTTTCTCACTTCAACGGGAAACCGGTTGGGTGCCAAAGTCGGTCCAGAGATTCCGGGTGGAGCATAACGTCCGGTTCACTGGCGCTTCGACTACCCAAAGCCGATTTTTCGACGCGTCACGAGCTGCTCGGCATAGTCCCCGGCGGTGGATCTAGCCTACTCCGACTAGAAGCTTCCCGGTAGCGGAAACTCCTCCGACCGGAACTTTCGTTAACATTGAGTCGTTTGGCTCCCAGCATAATTTCTTGGCTTTTTCCAGCACTTTTTTGTTGAGCCATTTAGCTCCCAGCTAAATCGCGGGCTACTCGGATGATCCCCGGCGGCAGATCTATCCTACTCCGACAGGGAGTTCCCCGACGTTGGAATTTCCCTCGGAACCGACGACTCGCTTCTGTGTAAGACTTGTTGAATATTTTTTACCACTTTTAACATTTCTAGTGTTTTCCAGATCAGCGCAGGACGGGAGGCCTTTCTTACTTCAGCGAGTGACCGGTCCGAGTGCCGAAGTCGATCCAGAGATTCCGGGTGGAGCATAGCGTCCGGTTCAATGGTGCTCCGACGACCCGAAACCAGTTCTACCAACGCGTCACGTTCTACTCGGCCTAGTCCCCGACGATGGATCTAGCCTACTCCGACTAGAGGCTCCCCGGCGGCGGAAACTCTTCGAAATTGATCTTCTATAATCTTGAGCCATTAAGCTCCCAACTGGATCGCGATTTACTCAGATAGTCCCCGGCGGCGGATCTATCCTACCCCGACAGGAAGTGTGTGTATGTGTGTGTGTATGTGTGTGCGCAAAATAATCTCACTCATTTTTCAGGCACTTATCATTAACCGATTCGGACTATGGGCTTCGGAGTTATGGCCGAAATATATTTGTTTACAACAAAAATTCTCACTCACTTTTTAGACATTTACTCTTAGCTGATTTACTCGCAACAAGTTTCATTCAACGCAGAGTCATGTTCCATTGTTTCGTATTGAAAATTGGACAGATCGGACTATGGGTTTCGAAGTTATGGCCAAAATCCACTTTTCACATGAGAAACACGTACAAAATTCTCACTCATTTTCTAGGCACTTAACCGATTTGCTCGCAACAAGTTTCATTCAACGCAGAATCATGTCCCATTGTTACGTATTGAAAATTGGCCGAATCGGACTATGGGCTTCGGAGTTATGGCCAAAATATATTTTTTTACAACAAAAATTCTCAGTCACTTTTTAGACACTTACTCTTAGCTGATTCGCCTGCAACAAGTTGCATTCGACGCAGAATCTTGTTCCATTGTTTCGTATTGAAAATTAAACAGATATGGCCAAAGTTTATTTTTAGCCTATCTCGTATACAAAGTATACGTAAAGGCTATATGTTCGCTCCAAAAACGAACTTTTTATAGGAATCTCGGAGACCCATAGTGTTATATACCGATCGACTCAGCTCGACGAATTGAGGTGATGTCTTTGTGTGCGTGTGTGTGTGTGTGTGTGTGTGTGTTTGTGTTTGTGTGTGTGTGTGTGTGTGTGTGTGTGTGTGTGTTTTTTTTTTATAGAGGGATGAAGGCAATTTCTGCATACAGACACCTGAAATTATCACTCGTGGGGTTGACGCGGTTGGCAGAAGGCCAGACCGCCGGACCCACTAAACCCACCCAAGCAACAGAAGGTTACTTGAGTTACCCTCTCTTCTAATGCACAATTCCCCCCGGGCCTACCTTTCAGCATTACTTCTGTGGGGGAAATCAGTACTAAAAGTACTCCTCCCAAAACAACGCCTTTCACAGTGCCTCTCTTCGATGTTTTGTCATACGTCTGAGCCCTTTGGCTCCCTTATTGGTGCCAGCAAGCACACAAAAGCGTGGGCCCTTATGCCCTTTACTTTTTTTACCTTGTGCCATTCAGCAACGCATCTACTTTCCTTTTATTTTTAGAGCCATTTAGCTCTCAACGTGCTCGCAAGCTACTCAGATAGTCCCCGTCTACGGATCTACCCTACTGCGACGGGGAGTCCCCTGGCGGCGGAAGCTCCCCGATACCGACGACCCGCATTCGTGGATGGCTGTTACATTACCAACACTACACATTCACCTGGTATGCATGTTCATAGATCCGCTCAAGTCCTCCGCACATTCTCACTTCAACGGGTGACCGGAAGAGTGCCGAAGTCAGTCCAAAGATTCCGGTGGAGATAGAATCCGGTTCAGTGGTGCCCTGACGACCCGCAGGTGCATTCGCACGCCACGGTCTACTCAACTGGTCCCCGGCGGTGGACCTAGCCTACTCCGATTAACCGATTTCCCATGAACTGCGCCTTTCAGCTTCTTGCTTAACCGATGAGCCATTCAGCTCTCACCTTGGTCGCGGACTACTCGGATAGTCCCCGGCGGTGGATCAATCCTACTCCGACAGGGAGTTCCCCGACGTCGGAAGCTCCCCCGTAACCGATGACCCGTCTCAACGGGTGACCGGGCGAGTGCCGAGGTCAATCCAAAGATTCCGGTGGAGATAACTTCCAGTTCAATGGTGCCCCGACGACCCGAAGCCGGTACATTCGCACGCCACGGTCTACTCGGCTGATCCCCGGCGGTGGACCTAGCCTACTCCGATAACCGAGTTTCATTTGCCTTGAGCCATTCAGCTCTCACCTTATTCATTGAGCCATTTAGCTCCCGCCTCGATCGCGATCGCGAACGACTCGGATAGTCCCCGACGGCGGATCTAACCTACTCCGACGAGAAGTTCCTCGAAAGCGGGAGCTCCTCCGAACCCGGCCGTTTCGCCACGTTCTGCGGCTACGCGCTCGCCGCAAGCTGAATACAGTTGCGACGCTGTCGTTCCCATCCATTATCGACATATATATTCACGACTTCCACGACTCATGGTCCGCTATCCGTAACGGCTGCCTGCTGCTGCTCTATGCGCCAACTTCGTTGCAGAATGTCGGCTATCCTGGACGTCGCTCTTGCAACCGCTCTCCACTGTTCTGGGTTCTGGCACATTTTTATGACGATGTTATCGGTGTTGGTGTCCGTTCCGCATGCCCCCAAAGCCGGAAGGGTACGATGGGCAGGACATGTTGCAAGAATGCCGGACAGCAACCCTGCAAAGATGGTGTTCGCTTCCGATCCGGCAGGTACGAGACGGCGTGGAGCGCAGCGAGCGAGATGGGCAGACCAGGTGCAGAACGACTTGGCGAGCGTGGGGCGTATCCGAGGATGGAGAGATGCGGCCTCGAACCGTGCATTGTGGCGTCAAATTGTTGATTCAGTGTTATCTGTTTAGATGTTAACTAAATAAATGAAATGAAACGTACCGTAAAAGAGCGATTTCCGCCAGAATTCAAGCTTGATATGCTAACCGGAGTACGCGGTCTCTATATGGATATCGAAGCAGAAATTCCGGATGTTCTATTCATTCGTAATCGAAAAGGTAGAGTTTACTACGATGGGATAAAGCTCAAATGTTTTACTTGCAAGTCAGACCAACACTTGAAAAGTTGTTGTCCTGTTGCTCGAACGTGGAATGAAAAGAAAAAACAGCAAACAACTATTGAGCTTGAAATCGAGACCCTCGAGGAAATGGCAGAAGAAGGCGCTATCGCGGTGGTAGTGGAAGGGCCAGTTCCAGAAAGCAGCAATAAAAATGGGAAAAAGCAACCGAAAAAGAGGAAGGCGGATACAAAACGACAACGATCGATTGATTCCGTTCGAGAGCCAGACGTTGTGGTCAACCAGATACAAAAGAAACCGAATAATCAAAACATGGCTTCAAGTGAAAGTGACGGCAGCATGATAACAGTACCCGAATATTCACCCGGGAACAATAGATACAGAATACGTACTTATGAGTGGTTAGATGATGAAGACGAACGAAGAGCACTGATTGAAGAGGATAAGCAAAGGCTAGCAGCAGTCCTCGGTATTCCGATAGATAAAATGCAGTTCTATCATGATTAGTTTCAAATTACATTGTAATGTAATAATTCTAGGTTATCAAATTGTATGTAATTATAATATTGTACAGCAAACAATGTCATGAGCATGACTCCGCAAAGCGTTTTTTTGTACACGACTGAGCCTATCAAATAAACAAATTGGTAAAAAAAATAATATTTTAAGGTAGTTTTATATGAAATACTAAATAAACAGGCTACACAATTCACATCACCACATTTTCACCGTTTATCATCATTCCTTTTTTTCATGGTTTTGTTTTTCTTCGCTGACACTGTCAGAGCTGTCGGATGACAACTGGTCTGTCAGACCTGCTTCCCATCCCTGTGGGAATTTTCGGATGCAGCGTCGATGTTCGTAACGCCTCCCGCAACATTCCCTCCACGTAATGCTGTACCAGACCAGCAGGATTACTAGCCGGAAGTACATCAATCAAGGCAAGCTTCGCCACGGGACGGCGTAGAACCCCTGTTGTTGTCTGGATGTCTACCTGTCGAATGCGACCATCTCGTCCTGGGATGACTTGTACGACCTTACCCCGAGGTCACCGGTTCCGGATGCTCTCTCCTATGATGAACACCATATCTCCTTCCCGAATGGGACAACGCCTGTGGTGGTGTGGATAAAATTTTTTCGCTCGATGGTGGTGGCGGTCGTGGCAACAGCAGTACATCTTTACATACGTGTTACAAGCAGCATTTTTGGATCTGGCAATTAACGGCGTGCGTAGAGCCGAATCATCGGATGGCTGTCGCGCAGTCCAGTAGTTGTTGTTGGTGAGGCACATAAGTGGGAATGAATCGGTTCTTTTCAGAACCACCATTATGTTTGAGAAGAAGGTTAAGTTGAAATAATTTGTCTATAGTGCAACCGCTAGGAACTAGAAAATTTTTCAGTGAAATATTCTAGCGCGATTCTGAGCTCAATTATATGATGTTTGTCTAGCACTTAACCACTCTTCTTGCTGTGGACTTAATTTTGAACAATGATTCAGTGATTGAGAAAGTTAATATAAGGGTCTGTTCAAATATTACGTAACGCAATAGGGGGTGGGGGGTTGTTTTATTTTTGTTACGATTTGTTACGCAAAATATAGGGAGTGGGGGTCCTTCGAGAAATTGTTAGGCGTAACAATTGAGAAAAAATATTAGAATTTTTCAAAAAATAGTTATTGTTTTCAAAATAGCATAAAATATACAAAAAATAATAATTTATTGTATCGTGGTTCAAATTCTATCAAAATCAAGATATTTTCAAAAAAAAAATTTATTTGTTACGCGTTACGCATAGGGGTGGGGGTAGTTCTAAATTTTGTTACAGATTGTTACGAGGGGGTGGGGGGTTCTTAAAAACAACGTTTTTCGCGTTACATAATATTTGAACAGACCCTAAGACGAACTTTTTTTTCATAGAACAAAGCATAATTGTTTGGTATCGGTAGCGAAATCATAGCATTAGTGCCGGTCCGAGCGCGCGACAGAAGGAGATGCTGCAAATATGTTTTCGCTTGGATGGAAATAAAACCTTAAACAAGTAGCAGGCTACCTACTAGAATTATAATGTTGAGGGGAAATTTCACTTGACTGTTACTGCTATCCACGCGAATAATTTTCGGCAGCGTCTTTCTATAACGCGCTCGTGATTCCGCAACCGATGGATAACAATCTGCCATCACCAAGCAATTAAGTTTTACTTTGAACAAAATTCATCTCGCCTCAAGTTGTGACTTAAGAGCTACTTTCTCTGATGGTAGCCAATCATTAGTCACTTCAGACAAGAAAATTTAATCGGAGCGCGAACGACCGCATGAACCACACCATCGATGAGAATAAAATTTCCGGTTGCAGCTCCGCCGAAGCCGATGGTGGGACTACGATCTGCTTTTCGCGACATTTCGAACGAAATGGCTCGCGCCGCGAAAAGCTGCTTTCTTGTAATCAATAAAGTTAAACCTGTAACCACGCCCCTTTGGTGAGTGTTACGGTTACACAATATTTGCATTCATACCGATCAACAAAGAGGCGGGACCAATGAACCATCGAGGAATTTCATTTGAAATGTCGCGGAGAGCGGTCTTAGCATCGGCGGAGTTGCTGAGCAATTTATATTCGTGGAGTGGATCGTGTGGTCGTCGTCAACACCTGTTAGTGATTTGAAATATGCATTATTTAGAATTAATCGGTTCTTCTCAGGGCCACCATTTTGTACAAAGGAAGATTGAGGAGAGGCGAATATTATTTAAAGGGCAATGGATCAGTTGGAGCCAAGTGAAATTTTATCAAGATTCTTAATTGGTTTTGTTGTAGTTTGTGATTGGGAAGGCAGATTATTAACAATCGATCGATAGATCACAATTTTGTGGAAGCGAAGGTTAAACCTAGATTTTTTTCTAAAGTGCAAATTATAATCGCTTGGCGACAGCAGAATGTTGCCGTCGGTAGTAGAATCACGAGCGCGTGTCAGAAGGAGAAGCTGCAAATGTGTATTCGCATGGATGAAAATAAAACCTGAAGCAAGTAGCAGACTATCTACTAAAATTATAATCTTAAGGGGAAATTTCACTTGACTGCTACTGCTATCCACGCGAATAATTTTCGGCACACGCTTAAAGTAAATTACACATCGCATGAATAATTTTCACACATGACGACGATGGCACGAAAGAATAGCAATCTGTGTGAAAATTATGTGTAAGACATGCACAGTCGCTGTGTAATGTCTTTTATTCTTTTAATATGTGTAAGAAACTTTACTTCGAACTGTCAAGTCCATTTTGATCGCCATGATGGCGGTTGCGTCCGGCATGCATCGCAAGCAAAATGACTTTTTCTTTGGATTTTCGTTATGTTTCGATACGATACAACTAAAATAGTCGCACATCGCACTTTAGTTTGGTCATATCGAAACAAATGGGGACTCCTCTGAAATAGTATAAAAATGTTGCGATAATTTTCAATTTACATGAAAAAATATAATTGAGGTTAGGTCCGTTTTCCGACCGCTCTCTCACTGTGTGAAATGAACTCATCGGAAATCGTTAACCGTCAATTACACTAAATTGAGTAACATGGCAGTTACTCATAATATGTGTTGTTCCAGGTTAGGCCCGTTTTGTGTGAACGAAACACAAAATTGTGTGAATGACTTTAAGCGTGCAGCGTCTTTCTCTCTCTCTCTCTCTCTCTCTCTCTCTCTCTCTCTCTCTCTCTCTCTCTCTCTCTCTCTCTCTTTTCAGCAATAAAGTTTTACTTTGGTAGCCAATCGTTAGAACTTCAGACAAGAAAATTTTAATCTGAGCGCTGCTGATGTTGATGACGACGACCGCACGACCCACACCATCAGTGAGAATAAGATTTCCGGTAGGAGCTCCGCCGATGCCGATGGTGGGACTACGATCTGCTTTTCGCGACATTTCGAACGAAATGGCTCGCGCGCGCGAGATAGCAGCTTTCTTGTAATCAATAATGTTGAACCTGTAGCCACGCCCTTTAGTGGGTGGGTGACGGGTACACAATGTTTGCAGTCATATCGGACAACAAAGAGGCGGGACTAATGGGCCATCTTTATTGATTATAAGAAAACTGCTTTCCCCCGCGCGCGTGACATTTCATTTGAAATATCGCGGAGAGCGTTCCCAGCATCATCGGTAGAGATGTCGCAAATCAATCGATTACTTCGATTAATCGATTATTTGTTGTGATTATCGATTAATTTTGAATCGATTACTTTTCAACGATTAATCGATTCAATAATCGACAAGAATCGAGAGTAATCGATTAGTTACTAATCGATTAATCGAGATTTTATGACATCTCTACGCATCGGCGGAGTTGCTGAGCAAATTTTATTACAAATACATATGGGATATTGGAAAAATCGATTCTTCTCTCTATACAAAGGAAGATTGAGGCGAGGCGAATTTTTTTCAAAGTGCAAATTAACCGCTTGGAGACGCCATAAAGTTGTCTGGCGTCCGTGGCAGAATCATGAGCGCGCGTCGGATGGAAAAGCTACAAATATGTATTCGCATGATGGCAGTCAAGTTTAATTCTTTCAAGATTCTTATTTGTTTTTGTTATTCCAGCAAATGGCGTGGGTCGTGTGGTCGTCAGTGACTCGAAATATGCATTTTTGGGAATTAATCGATTCTTCTCAGGGCCACCATTTTAAACATAGGAAGATTGAGGCGAGAAAAATTTGTTCAAAGTACGACGTCGTAGCAGAATTACGTTGCCGTTCGTAGTAGAATAACGAGCGCGTATAGTAGAGAGCTGCTGCAAATATGTATTCTTGCACTGGCACTAGATTCTTCATTTTACCAAACTGTTTTACGTAGTTTACGTCGGGCGGTCGTGTCTTGTACACAACCCTTATGATTTTTATCCTTTGTTCGATCAATCGGATTGTACTACTAAGCACCCTTCACTTCCACCCCACAGACTAAACCGGATAATAACTTCAACTCAAAAGACAACATTATCATCATTCCTGCCATATGAATCGACTTATTATTTTTCACAAGCGGTGCTGCCGGGATCATTGAGATGACCATCCCTTCGATTGACCGCATGACCTGTAGCAATACTACCAACTCCAACTCAAAAGACTGTATACGCGTCATCACCACACCTATATCATACAAATCGATCCATTCCGCCAGTTAGAGATAGTGTCAGCGCTGTCAAACGGCAACATCGGCATCATCAACTGCGCAACGACGTGATCATCGATTAGGCGGGTGATTATGCTATTGATATTAATTATCCGATCTCAGGATTGCTTTGAGTATGACGTCCACTTTTTTAATTTCACAACTTCCCTTTTTCCTTTGTCACGTCAGATCACAAGATGATTATGTCATATAGATCGTTATCTGAACAGGTTATCTAAAGGGTTTGAAATTTTCGAAGTTGTTTCTTGGCAGACCCAGGGGCAGCTCATCAATCTAACGACATCCAACTGGGTACTTGTTCAAGGATGAGACAAGTGGGATCGGAATTGGAGCATCCAACCTGTGCTTTATTCTCAGAATCATTGTTGTGAAACGACCTCTCCGTGACGAAAAGGGGATTAGTCGGTCCGGCTAGCAACAATAAACGCCACAAAACATAATTTAGTGTGCAATCATATCATCCTATATTTCACCCATTTACATAACTTCTCAACGTTCTTCTGACTCCCTACTCTCCTACTCGATTAGCATGCCTGGTCTTCTTACATCTTCGTTTCAATTTCTTAAAACTATCACTCACGGCTGCCGCATCCTCAGTGCCGCTCTCGTTCTTCCCACCTGGATTCCGTCGAGCGCATCTCGTATCGCGAGGAAATGGTGAACCCCTGTGCTTCTGAAGTGGCGTGAAGATTCGTCTTGTCATTGGCAGCGATACGCCAATCGCTCTTCCTTGGGTCGTGGATAGAATGGACAATTGCGCACCTCTTGGTTCCTGTGTCTGATTGGCCGTGCTACTTTGGCATGCACCTACCAGCGGGTGCTGTCCGTGTCCTTCTCCTTCTCTCCGTCCGTGTCCTTCTCTTTCCGGTTCAAGCTTCCGTACCTTCTCGCGCAATGCCGAACTCTTCCCAGCACGACAGTTGAATGATGGTTTTTCCGGCTTCAGACTTCGATCCCCACAGTCTTCGAAACGCCCACGGCGGTTGCCTTTCGGGAGGCTAAGGCCGTTCACCGTGACCGATCTGCAAAATATAGAAAAAAGGCCTCCTTGTGGAGGCCTTTTGTCGTGCGAGCCGCGAATGGAAGGATTACGGTGCTGTGTCCTTGAGCTTTGGTTTGATTTCGGGTGTGCTCTTTGTATAGGTACTCAATTAGCTATGATCTGCCCCGATCGATTTAATGCCTTGCCCTTTCTGGTTTACGGTACCGGGAGTGTTCCGACGTGCTTAGTATTCTTTAGTCCACCCGCCCGTCCGGATTCGTCTCTGGGATTCAAAGCGAGCAGTCTGGTAGACTTTAAATATGTCACCCACGTGCTGTCACAATTACGGTCCTGATGGCACAATCGGTGCGGATGAGGGTAACGATTTCAATTGCAGTTAATATTTTTTCCTATATTGCCAGGAATTCCTTCCCAGATTCCTTCTTAAGCCCTTCGTCCGCTTCCTAGGATGTTTTTTTTCGTTCGTACGCAAAACGACCACTTTTATTTTTTGATGCACAACTTTGCTGCTGACGGCGGCAAGAACAATGCCGAATGACGTTGACGGAAGTAGGTGTTCGTCGATTTCCAATGATGTTTGTTTTTCGCTGATCTTGTTTGCCGAATCTTAATCCCATGCGGCATATCTTGTTAGAACGCATAGTTGTCATTTAAGGTGGTATTCAGTGATTGATTGCACTTTCATGTAATTCTACTAATTATGTATGCTAATGAGTACTAACGTAACATCATGCTCTCAAATAATTGTGAAAAAGTACAAGAATGCAAGAACCAAGGGTTAGGGTCATCAAGCTAACGACATGCAACTGGAGACTTAGTCAGGGATGAGTCAAGTGGGATGGGGATTGGAGCATCCAACCTGTGCCTTTTTTTTCCTGTTCGGGTGTGCCACTGCGACCTGTTATAAGATCTATTGTAGCATTACCCGTATCCTTAGTGTTAAAGTGCATGTCGAATTACTTCATTACTATTGATAAGCAATGCAGTATCGGTTTCGATACAGTTGTTGTTTTCTTTTCTCAAGAGCACCATGACAAGGTCCCGCTATTTAGACCCTTCACAGAGAGCAATCCCATTGAAGGCGCGCCCCTTATCAATAGGAAATCAATCCTTTCTTGAGAAAACAGAACAGTGATACTGTTTTTGCCATGCATCGGAGCCCTAGCCACATCCTTGTCTTGCTTCTAGAATATCACCAGTAA
Source organism: Armigeres subalbatus (assembly GCF_024139115.2). NCBI lineage: Eukaryota > Metazoa > Arthropoda > Insecta > Diptera > Culicidae > Armigeres > Armigeres subalbatus. The sequence goes on along the minus strand of NC_085139.1, from coordinate 114,148,394 downwards.
ACAATGAAATCCTGGATTTAGCTCTGTCTACAAGACCATTTCAAGCAAGAGAATTTGTTCAGTAATAAGAACTTCCGTGTGTTCCTCTCACTACCATTTTCACCAGTTCATGAAGAGTTAGTACGTATTTAAACCCCTAACTCGATTTTTCCAGCAGTCAGTTCAGCCTAGGACCGGGTACCGAGGTTTTTTAACTAATTGCTTGAAAAGTTGTTTCCGCTGCACACAGTCTAGCCTCAAACAAGAGGAATTCGAGTCTTTCAACTGTCTGCAAGGTAACATTAATTATGTTTTATTTTTGAGACTGCTGTTGGTAGCGGGGACTAAATACGATGAATCCTTAATTACCACAACTTATTGCCCTAGCTAGAAAAATGGATTAAGCTAGGGCTCTGTTTGGTAGATCTTACACCGCAACACACTACGTCAAAGTGATCTACCGTGTTACGGGAAACCTGTGCCTTATTCCCATATTCATGCTCTCAAATAATCATAAAAAAGCACAAAAATGCAAGAACCAATGTTGGGGTCATCGACCTAACGACATCCAATTGGGTACTTGGTCAAGGATGAGACAGAAGATAAGTCGGATTGGGGTTCGAGCTTCCAACATTTATTTCATAGTCAGAATCATCTGGTAATCTGGTAATCTGGTAATATCAACGCACCCTCTGACCATAGCCTATCTGCGTTGTATTTAAATACCGCTGAGCGATACGTCTACTGGGCAACACGTCCGGTGTGCACTGCACTAAGATCTCCTTAGATGCAACCGGACCGAGATCTTACTTAAGGCTCCGAAGGGTCCCGTTTCGCTGTGATATGTTGCCATAAAATAGTAATTTATGCACTTGCTTTTCTAATCTACGGGAATATTTAAATTTACTAATGATATTGATTATTCACGATGTATCTAAATATGTGGCAAGTCAATTCATTCACCGATCAGATTAGAACGAGCTCAGTGCAATTCAATTATAAACGCAATACTTATCTGCAATTCACAGAGGGTGTTGGGATTGTCCTTGAAGTAATCTCGTTGTGAACACAGACTTCCTGTATTGACGGTGGTTGTAGGTAGTATTAGTTATGAATACCACTGCTCAGTGGCGTAGCCAGAAAATTGGTCTGGGGGGGAAGTTTTCTGAACATTTTTTTTTCGAAAAAAAAATTTTCTTCCAAAAATTTTGTCTTTGGGGGGGGGGGGGGTTTATACCCAAAACCACCCCCGTGGCTACGCCACTGCGCACTGCTGATACCGGAACTATGTGATTTTCTTGAAGTCTTGAAGTCTTCTTCATCATTGGTCGTCTGGAAAGAGGTAGATCAGAGAATTGGGCCGCTTTCACTCGCCAACCCGCAAAACATTAATAAGTAATTAATCTTACTACAAAGACAAAAATAAAGTTCTTATAATTCTGCCTTATTAATGGTTATCACACATGCATATCTGCTATTTAACCTAACTAAAAACGTATCCTCAATACTTAATAACATAAAACGATAACTGTATATAGTTTCTATTATTGTCCATATATACCTACTATTCAATCTAGGATTCCAAATCGGATAATTAATTAATTCATTTCTCAACCAAAAGATAATCCTCAACGCTTTGGCTGTCAATAGTCCTCACAATATGAACCCTGAAGTTTATAACTTGTTCAATCCTACATCCGTCTATATTAAAACTCAATCCTAACTGCCCCGAAACCGCCCTCAACACACAACCGCCCCGAGCACAGCCACTACATGCGACCCACAGGACCCCAATCAAGGACGGCCCACACTATATACCATTACAACGCAGAGCCTACACCCTCTCCTGGGCTGTGTGACGCTGAAAACATGCTCCTAACATTTGATGCCTAAAAAACAAAAATAATTAAAATAATTACACTAAATCTTACACTCTGAGCGATCCCGGCTGACATCCGCGTTAAACAATGTGTTCCATGAGTGCTGATCACTCATAATAATGCACCGAATCGGGGAAAAATGCAATGTAACGCAGAGTTTAAACCCTCTCTTGCGCTAAGTAATGCTGAAAACCTAACTTTTAGAAATTTGATTCGTAGAAACAAATTACCTATACTGAAATTGTTGCGTGGCAAAATAAGTTATACTATTAGCTAATTTTGGCACGGCAAATTCTGGGTAAAGCGTACCATTGGTACTTCGCGTACCTGAAGGAATAAAATAGACCCCATCTCGCGGTCCTTAGCCTCTTACCCTGCAACTCCTATCCCTACCTCCCCGCGGTGCTGGCCGTTATACGAGCAACCTTAGGGAAGATCTGGTAACCAACCCCGGTGGAAACTATGGTCGTACGCTGACAGGGAAGGAAGGTTTGCTCCTCTCCGGAGGTACAAATCTTATTGAACATCGGCTCACAACAGCGTCTGTTCTCCATGTTAGGGGCGGCTGATCATCGTCCGAGTGCCAGCGAGGGACTCTAAGTGAAACTGTGCACCATGGTCCACCGGAAATAAGGAGGAATGGTCCTCCGGAAATTTAGGGGGTTTGGTGCCAGGCCCTGCAAGCCAGCCTTTAAAAAATCTTAAGCAACGAACAATCAACAAGAGAGTACGGACCGGAACCATCGGCGAAGACCACTGCGACGAAAAGGGACTAGCGATTGGAAACTCGGTTCGTGGAACTGCAAATCTCTCAACTTCTTCGGGAGCACACGCATACTCGCCGATGTGCTCAAGGACCGTGGATTCGGCATCGTAGCGCTGCAGGAGGTTTGTTGGAAGGGATCAATGGTGCGAACGTTTAGAGGAAATCATACCATCTACCAGAGCTGCGGCAACACACACGAGCTGGGAACAGCTTTCATAGTGATGGGCGATATGCAAAGGCGCGTGATCGGGTAATGGCCGATCAATGAAAGAATGTGCAGGTTGAGGATCAAAGGCCGGTTCTTCAACTTCAGCATAATCAACGTCCATAGCCCACACTCCGGAAGCACTGATGATGATAAGGACGCATTCTACGCGCAGCTGGAACGTGAGTACGACAGCTGCCCAAGACACGACGTCAAAATCATCATAGGAGATTTGAACGCTCAGGTTGGCCAAGAGGAGGAGTTTAGACCGACTATTGGAAAGTTCAGCGCTCACCGGCTGACGAACGAAAACGGCCTACGACTAATTGATTTCGCCGCCTCCAAGAATATGGCCATTCGCAGCACCTACTTCCAACACAGCCTCCCGTATCGGTACACCTGGAGATCACCACTGCAGACAGAATCACAAATCGACCACGTTCTGATTGATGGACGGCACTTCTCCGACATTATCGACGTCAGGACATATCGTGGCGCTAACATCGACTCTGACCACTATCTGGTGATGGTTAAACTGCGTCCAAAACTATCCGTCATCAACAATGTTCGGTACCGACGACCGCCGCGGTACGACCTAGAGCGACTGAAGCAACCTGATGTCGCCACTGCATACGCGCAGCATCTCGAGGCAGCGTTGCCGGAAGAGGGTGAGCTCGATGGGGCCCCTCTTGAGGACTGCTGGAATACAGTCAAAGCAGCCATTAACGACGCAGCGGAGAACAATGTCGGGTATATGGGTCGAAGTCGACGGAACGATTGGTTCGACGAAGAGTGCAGACAGATTCTGGAGGAGAAGGACGCAGCGCGGGCGGTCGCGCTGCAGCAAGGTACCCGGCAGAACGTGGAACGTTATAGACGGAAGCGGAGACAGCAGACCCGCCTTTTTCAGGAGAAGAAACGCCGCCTGGAAGAAGCGGAGTGCGAGGAGATGGAACAGCTGTGCCGTTCTCAAGATACACGCAAGTTCTATAAGAAGCTCAACGCATCCCGCAAAGGCTTCGTGCCGCGAGCCGAAATGTGCCGGGATAAGGATGGGAGCATCTTGACGGACGAACGTGTGGTGATCGAAAGGTAGAAGCAGCACTACGAGGAACATCTGAATGGCGCTGAGAGTACAGGCAGTGAAAGTCAAGGCAGCGGAGGAGATGACAACGTCAGTTCAGCGGACGATGGAAGCCAACCAGCCCCCACCTTGAGGGAAGTTAAGGATGCCATTCAACAGCTAAAGACCAATAAAGCAGCTGGTAAGGATGGTATCGGAGCTGAGCTCATCAAGATGGGCCCGGAAAAGCTGGCCACTTGCCTGCACAAACTGATAGTCAGAACCTGGGAAACCGAACAGCTACCGGAGGAGTGGAAGGAAGGGGTTATATGCCCCATCTACAAGAAAGGCGACAAACTGGAGTGTGAGAACTTTCGAGCGATCACCATCCTTAATGCCGCCTACAAAGTGATATCCCAGATCATCTTCCGTCGTCTGTCACCATTAGTGAACGAGTTCGTGGGAAGTTATCAAGCCGGCTTCGTTGACGGCCGCTCGACAACGGACCAGATCATTACTGTACGGCAAATCCTTCAAAAATGCCGTGAATAGCAGGCCCCAACGCACCATCTGTTCGTTGATTTCAAGGCGGCATACGACAGTATAGACCGCGTAGAGCTATGGAAAATTATGGACGAGAACAGCCCTGGGAAGCTTACCAGACTGATCAAAGCAACGGTGGATGGTGTGCAAAACTGTGTGAAGATTTCGGGCGAACACTCCAGTTCGTTCGAATCGCGCCGGGGACTAAGACAAGGTGATGGACTTTCGTGCCTGTTGTTCAACATTGCGCTAGAAGGTGTCATGCGGAGAGCCGGGTGTAACAACCGGGGTACGATTTTCAACAGATCCAGTCAATTTATTTGTTTCGCGGATGACATGGACATTGTCGGCCGAACATTTGCAAAGGTGGCAGAACTGTATACCCGCCTGAAACGTGAAGCAACAAAAGTTGGACTGGTGGTGAATGCGTCAAAGACAAAGTACATGCTTGTGGGCGGAACCGAGCGCGACAGGGCGCGCCTGGGAAGCAGTGTTACGATAGACGGGGATACCTTCGAGGTGGTCGAGGAATTCGTCTACCTCGGATCCTTGCTAACGGCTGACAACAACGTTAGTCGTGAAATACGAAGGCGCATCATCTGTGGAAGTCGGGCCTACTACGGGCTCCAGAAGAAATTGCGGTCGAAAAGATTCGCCACCGCACCAAATGTGTCATGTACAAGACGCTTATAAGACCGGTTGTCCTCTACGGACATGAAACATGGACAATGCTCGAGGAGGACTTGCAAGCACTCGGAGTATTCGAGAGACGGGTGCTTAGGACCATCTTTGGCGGTGTGCAAGAAGACGGTGTGTGGCGGCGAAGAATGAACCATGAGCTCGCCCAACTCTACGGCGAACCCAGTATCCAGAAGGTAGCTAAAGCCGGAAGGGTACGATGGGCAGGACATGTTGCAAGAATGCCGGACAGCAACCCTGCAAAGGTGGTGTTCGCTTCCGATCCGGCAGGTACGAGACGGCGTGGAGCGCAGCGAGCGAGATGGGCAGACCAGGTGCAGAACGACTTGGCGAGCGTGGGGCGTATCCGAGGATGGAGAGATGCGGCCTCGAACCGTGTATTGTGGCGTCAAATTGTTGATTCAGTGTTATCTGTTTAGATGTTAACTAAATAAATGAAATGAATTAGCTAATTTAGTTAAACCCTGACTACCCCACATTATACTGGCCCGTTTGGAGTCATCCAGTGGCACTTGGTCTTAACATTCGTTTTCTTTTTAAATTCTACAACATTTCATCACGCGCTTACCCCCCATATTAGTCATATGTACAACGAATGCTTGACTATTACTATACTAAGTATAGTAAAAGACTGGAAGTAATCATGGGGCCAGCCACCACCATTTATTTCATAGTCAGAATCATGATCACAAATCATTATGAAAGAGCACAAGAATGCAAGAACCAAGGTTAGGGTGATCAACCTAACGACATACAACTGGGTACATGGTCAAGGATGAGACAAGTGGAATGGGGATTGGAACATCCAACCTGTGCCTTATTCTCAGATTCATGCTTTCAAATAATTATAAAAGAGCCCAAGAATTCAAGAACCAAGGTGGGGGTCATCAACCTACCGACATCCAACTGGAGACTTAGTCGGGGATGAGACAAGTGGGATGGGGATTGGAGCATCCAACCTGTGCCTCATTCTCATATTCATGCTCTCAAATAATCATAAAAAAGCACAAAAATGCAAGAACCAATGTTGGGGTCATCGACCTAACGACATCCAATTGGGTACTTGGTCAAGGATGAGACAAGATAAGTCGGATTGGGGTTCGAGCTTCCAACATTTGTTTCATAGTCAGAATCATGATCACAAATCATTATGAAAGAGCACAAGAATGCAAGAACCAAGGTTGGGGTCATCAACCTAACGACTTCCAACTGGGTACTTGGTCAAGGATGAGACAAGAGGGATGGAGATTGGAGCATCCAACCTGTGCTTTATTCTCAGATTCATGCTCCCAAATAATTATAAAAGAACACAATAATGCAAGAACCAATGTTGGAGTCGTGAACCTAACGACATCCAACTAGGTACATGGTCAAGGATGAGACAAGAGGGATGGGGATTGGAGCATCCAACCTGTGCTTTATTATCAGATTCATGCTCTCAAATAATTATAAAAGAGCACAAGAACTTGGTCAAGGATGAAACAAGTGGGATAGAGGTTGGAGCACCCAACCTGTACTTTATTTACAGAATCATGCTCTTAAATCATGTTGAAAGAGTACAATAACATCCAACTGGGATAGGGAGTTCGATGCTCGGCCCGGTATGTTTTCGTGTGGGAAACATTCTCGGTTCCTTGGGCATACATGTATCCATTGTATACTTGTACAAGATTAATAAATAATGCAATTGGTGGACATAGAAAATCTTTGAATAACTGAGAAAATACTAAAAAGAAAACAAGCCAGGTTCCATTTGGAATGTAGTCGCATTGGAGAATAAAAAAACATGGTCTTATTCAAGGATGTTAACGATCAGTAATTAGCGTTAGATCATTTAGTAGTTTGTCAATAACACATTCCAGAAGCTGATTTTCAAAATATGTTGTATGGTGGAGTTCTAGTGCGAAGGTTTTTCTACAACTTTGCCTAATGGTTCGTTTTTAGAATTCAACTAATAACGGAGGTAGAGCGCCAGTTGCAGTAACTCAAACTAAATGATTGGAATTTTGTTATCATTTAGTCTAAGTTACTGAAACTATAGCTATAACTCCGTTACTAGTGGAATTCAAACAACGAACCATTAGGCAGAGTTGTAGTAAAACCTTCGCACTAGAAGTCCACCATACAACATATTTTGAAATTCAGCTTCTGGAATGTGTTATTGACAAACTTCTAAATGATCGAACGCAAATAACTGAATGATCGTTAACATCCTTGGTCTTATTCACTTATTTCGAAGGACTGGGACCGAAGAGAATATAAACTGTTACGTCCTTCTCGAACGCACAGTCTGATTCTAAGTTCATTTTTTTTCTATGGTTCTTGTTCTCGAGATCCCTCTCCTTACGATGTCGACCACGTAGATCTTCCATGGCGTCGCCAAAATCTGTACCTTAGTCGCCACCGGATTTTGCATTGCCTGCTTTTCATTCGCCGATCACATCAACGGATTTTAGAAACCGAACTCCACTTCAAATCCTTGAATCAAGTTCCACTTGATGCCTGTCTCTTCACTAAGAATGCAAAAAAGGTACCACAGAACTACCCACCCACGACCCATCACGCTACCTTCATTGCAGCGCACTTTTCTGGTTCCAGTCGTTCAGCTATTTTGGCCCGTCGTTGCTGAATCATAGGCGGTATATAATTAAATATAGCATAAATAATGAATTTAATACTATTCAATATTTCTGGCCACGCAAGCGGATGGACGAGTGACGCTCGGGTGTGTCATGCCGAGAGAACGTAGCGATTAGTTCTGGATTTATATTACCAGCATTGTTATGTCGGGGTAGTTGCTGCTGCTATTGCGGAACTGGTGCCTGCTGCTAATCAGCTCCATGAAATCTTGATTGGGCCATTATCTGGACCACCCGGTTCGAGAGCTGTTTGCTGGAATAATTGTTTTTTGCTAGGGAGGCAGTCGTTCTTGTCACGGTTGTTACCACGCCACCACCTGGAGTGGCTACCATAAGCCAAGGGCAGCGGCGTCGCTTTGCTGAAAGATGGCAGCGGTTTTGTGCCGGTCGTTGGTATTATTATGACAACTGGATCCCTCGAATTTTAGCATGCTCCAGTCAAACAAACGTGTTGCATTCCAGTTTGGTGGCCACCTCTTCGTTTGTGGAAATGTTCGTGTCCGAATGATCCGGAGCCAATTTTGCGTCCATGACGATGTTTGTTTCCTATACGAAACTCCATAAGTTCAATTTGCCGTATGTACAGATCAATATTTACACGCTTGCTGCTACTACCCCACCGTGGCAAGAATAGCTTCGATAACAAGATATTTTCTACTCCGCTCTATCGATTTCCGTCCTGTTTTCCGGGATTTATAGTTGCCTCCGCTCCAACTAATAGAAAATGTCTTTCTTGTTGCTAACATTGTTGTTTCGCGAAGAAATTTTCCTCCACATTCACTTTTGACCCGTTCACCAGCTTTAGCTGCTTCTCGAACTCCTCAAACTATATCCGCAAGTATCCGCACAGCACCGATGAAGAAAAACCCGATAGTATTACCGCTTTGTTTATATCCCGTACGTCAAATGGAGAGCTTTCATCATAGCCGGTGCTCTCACAAACACTTGTTCAACTTTGCTGTATACACGAAAACGATATATTTCGGTAAGCTCTCTGTCGGCGCAAAAATAGGGACCCTGAATTTAGCACCGTGTATATAACTGACAGCATGAATGTTTGTGTTGCTTCTTTCGTGCTTTATTGATGATGCTAACCTCTCCTCGAACCTCTCAAGCAAAGTTTTCCAAAGCTTCAAATGTGGAACACGAAAATTAATGGACAAACACACACGCGCTAGAGACCCGAAGCCGATGACTTCATCCGCTCGCATCAACACAGCTGTAAAAGTTTCATCGTTGGAAATAAAAATCGCATACCTACGTACATGCTTTCTCGTGCACTCGTTACGTTTGCTGCCATTTTGTTTCATGCTTTGGAAGGAAAGAAGAGGCGTGCAGTTAGCCACTGCTTTTTGGTTTGGGTGGTTTGGTTGGTTTGGGTGGAATGATGATGTAGTTTGGGCATATGGGTGATTTCATACACCTCCTTATTTCCATATTATGCGGCTTTTTTCATTTATATTTATGTGAATTGTTGGTTTCATTTTCACAAATGTACTTGTACAATTATTACACAAAGGGATGCAAAATCAATGTATGACATACAACTAGTATTATTGAACTTTAATATTACATTGGTGAAAAAACACTACGTGGGAATCAGGAAAGTTGGAAACATATCGAATTTTAATCCATATGTATTTTTCAAAACGCGCCGTTGCGCTAATCATTGTATTTACTATCGCTAATCATTGTACTATCGCACGATCGCATATTTGTAACATATGCATTTTTTTCTTTCTCGTACAACAAATTTATACCGAAAGGCTATGATTGCTAAAAAAACTTGATAGAAGGCCCGGAGACCCATAGTGTTATATACCGATCGACTCAGCTCGACAAACTGAGGTGACGTCTGTTTTTTTTTGTATGTGTACAAATTTTGTAGGCACACTTTTTAGAACTTAGAATTATCCGATTTACTCGCAACAAGTTGCATTCGACGGAATTGTTTGCTATTGGAAATGGGCCCGATCATTGCTTTTCGGAATTATTGAAAAATCATTGTTTTTCCCCAAAGGTCCCCCTTGAAAATTCAAAGAACAATTTTTTTTGAATGGTGGCAAGGCAAAAATATTAAAAATGATCGAAAAAATGTGATCTATTCCCCCAAAGAGCTTTTTTGACCTTTCTAATGTGATTTTTTCAATATATTTTATAATGCACGAGAAAGGCATCATCACTGCTAGGTGGATTAATCTGGGTTTTTTATTTTGAAATCGATAAAAGCATGATAATATCAGTTATTTTATATTCAATTGAAGGTCATATGCATAGAAATTGTAATATGCACTGGGCACACACAACCATTCAAAAGTGTAAGAAGGGTTGCGTTCACTGTAGGTGGATTAAGTCGGGTTTTTTTTTGTAAAACTCATAATTATTGTGACATATAATGGTCATACAATTTATTCAAAGTAATGAAACAAGTACAAAGATTACTCAAAAGCTTCTTGCTAAGTCGGAAGATCAATGAAAAACAATTTTTCCTTTTCAGTAACAACAGGTTGAACCACTTTCATTAGAGAAGTTTTCTTTTCTTCTTCAATTCCTTGAGGAACATTTTGCCAACGTACATTTGTATCAAAAGAGGATGAATCCTTTACAACCAACTTAAATTGCTTCTTGAAAAAAAAACAGCAGTATTTAAGGTCTTCACTGTTGACATTGTTTGCGTATCCAAGTTCATAACGGCCCTTTTCAAACACCAATTTTAGCATGGAGATGGAATTCACGTACGGGCGTGGCTTGCAGTCGTTTATCGTATACTCCGAAACGGTGAGCTTTGAAGAAGTCAGCTGCTTGCTTCAGTGGCGTAGCCTGAAAATTCATCTGGGGTTGAGTTTCAGAACATTTTTTTTTCTTACAAAAAAATTTTATACTAAAAATTTCGTCTCTTGGGGGAAGTTTTATGTACACCCCCCCCCCCCGTGGCTACGCCACTGGCTTGCATATCAAGTACGTTAACATTGTTCTTTGCATTGCAAACCAGACTTGAAGTTTTCATAACTGACGACACGTTCATGGCGCATTTTGCAATCAAACGCCGCATGGAAAGAGTCAGCGGTTATCAACGTATTTCCCGATTCAAAGTACTCCAACAGTATGCGCTCGATCTACATTTCATTACTGTTTATCAGTAGGGTAATGTGATGGAATGAATTCCAGTTGCGAACAACAGTTATTTTGCGATCAATAGTTGTCCAACCAAAAGAAAATTGTCGTCACGTCAGCGTACTTCATATGTAATAACTTTGAAAAAAACAGCTAAGGATTTCGTTGGCTGTGCGACCATTAAGGTCACTCCTGACGGAATCCAATTTTCAAAGTTTTCAAGGGCACACCATTCGATACGGAAGCAACGCACAACTGTCATTTTTAATTTTTCAGCTTTGCTGCGTCGCAGCATGCGTGAAAAAATAAAAATGACAGTTGTGCGTTGCTTCCGTATCGAATGGTGTGCCCTTGAAAACGCGAGTACTTTGAAAATTGGATTCCGTCAGGAGTGACCTTAACTGACTCGAACCAAATGCACGTATGTAGGGGTCAACAGGCGCAAAGCTCTCATTAAAGACCGGCAGCCTTTACGAGAAAATAATGCTTTTGATCTTGAAGCAATCCAACCGTGAAGCCGTATTACCTAGAAAATAAGTTCATAATTTATGAATAATTGAGAACTCACTTATTGCAAATTCAAAAGAAAAACTGCTTCACCTTAGTGATGGTCAAAATGCTAGACCAACATTTGAAAAGGGCGTAACAGCCAAAATGTATTCCTTCTGATTCTTCGTCCACATATAGCTATATATGTAGACGAAGAATCAGAAGGAATAAATTTTGGCTGTACGCCCTTTTCAAATGTTGGTCTAGAACGGTTCATTCCGATGAGCGGCTCTGAGCCAAGCGTTCACTTAAATGAGCCGACTCATTTGAACGGCTCGATAGTTCATTAAAAAAAAAGAAGTTCCGGTGGTTTGAGCGATACAGCATTCAAATCATCGGAGTTAATTTTTAATTTGAACTTCTAGTAACTTCTTGATATATAACTCATCTCTAGTGGACTTTTTTGCTATTTTGTTTGATTTCATGCTCCGTGCTCCATTTTAATTTTAACGAATTACAAATTAACGAAGTTCAAATTGAAAAGTGTTCAGATTGGAACGGCCAAATTACTACAGTAGATATTTCTTTCAAATAAAAAGGCTATCTTATATGCGTAATCAACTATATTCAATATCATTAACAAGAAACCAATTAAAAGAAATTCAAAATATCAAGTAGGTGCATTAAAACAACAATGAAATAGCCGTTCATTCTTCGATTTCTTTTTTTTATCTTTACAAACTTTTTAATGTGAATATTATATATTTTCCTCAATGTTTTCCGATGTTAGTCGTCGTTAGCGTCGCTCACTAAAAATTTGTCTCGTTTTTGAAAAAATCCTCTCGCTTGACATTGGAGTACCCGTAATACTAACTTTCGGCAGGTGATGTTTAGTGGTGTACTTAGCGCCTTCGATTATGGAAGAAACTGATGGATCATAATATGATCTCGAAGCTTACTGATCTGTTCGTCAAACTCTTCCCATACAGATAACTGAGCTTCGACAGAACCTGTTTTTGAATTGCCCTTTCCCGTTAAAAACATATTCGATCAATCGATTCATTTTTTTAAAGATCAACTTACCCGGTGAACCTATACAAAAAAGTGCTGGTAGTTAGGCTTGGCTCAATATGCTCCCGATTTAAAACCAACATGAGAATCGAGAATCCATATATTCCGACTGCGCTACCGCAGCTCGTTCATTTCAAGGCCAGAAAATGCTAAGAAGTATGTAAGTAAGTAGTGGGAGAATATATGCTGGTTCCTGAACAAACAAACAGTAAATGTTAAAATTAGGCGGCTAATCAAGTGACAAAGTGTTTATTTGAGCCACGGTTCATTTGTGAGCTGGGGCTTAAATTTAAAGAGCCGTAGTTTAAACGCTTTTTCTTACGAACCGGTTCAAATGAACGGCTCGTGAGCGTTCGCCCATCTCTACCTCACCTGTTAGCACTTTGTCACCATCATCTGGATAAGACAGTCGTGATTCCTTTTGAAGTAACTGCCGCTAAGAACCGGTTGGTCAACCTTTGGGACCGGTAATAAAACGTTTGCTGGCTCCGCAAACGGGAAATGATCCCCCGTTTAATTTGTTAAATCGAATCCGAGGAAGTCCTCTTCCGCCACAGGATTGTCTGTATTGGATATTCCATTTCCGGTTCCGCTTCTACCGACAGCGAAAAATCACATCAAAGAAATATAATCGTCGCTCGCGAAATGTAAAAACAAATTAACAACAACTATCTCTCAGTTCACGGTGTGACAAATATGCGTACATTTTTCGCCTGGCCAGTGAATTTCGCGGCATAAGTGTCACATTCGGGTTTTGATTGAAAAAACGTGGAAAAAATAGTTGTTTTTGGCAATGTTTGAGTCCGGCCCAACGAATATGAATATTCTTCTATAGTTTATTGCGTTAAAGTCAATAAAAAAGCGAAATTTTGCGATAATAGGATGAATTAGGGATCCTATAATGAGAGATATGCAAATACTTTTCCAGACGATTTAGCAACGCTGTTACTTTTGTTAGCAAACGCTTCCAGCACTTGCCGCAGCGCAAAGTGTTGAAGCTTGTATATGACTTTACATTTGATAACAATTTGGATTATGTTTGTCTGTCCACTAACAGAGTTTAAATAAGCTTTATCACTAAAATAAAAGTGCAATACAAACAGGCGAAACACAATACAAAAACTATATTACTTCTATTCGCGAAAGTAAAACAAATTATTTATTCGATGAAACTTTTCTTAAAATTTATCTCAATACCTCTCAACCTCGTCTCAATCTGCAACAATAACAACGTTCATTTGGCTCACGTTTTGACAGTTCTCAATGCTCGATTGGCTTACAATGGCCGCTTTTGCATATCTCTCATTATAGGATCCCTAGGATGAATGCATTTTGAAACTTCAAATGCGTTTTTCTCATTTTTCTCGTTTGTTAGATATGTGACATTTATGTGCCCGACGGCAGCGTGGAGGTACCATATTGTGCACATTTAAGAAAATTTTGAAACAAATCAAAAACAATAATGATTTGTGAATATCTTTTTGTAGTAGATGTGTAAGTATAATCTGCGGAAGTCTATGAATCATGAAAATTTTGAACAAAATGACGAAGAACATATCTTATTACATAATTGATTTATAAATTGCCATATTGTTCCTAATTCTGCGCACATATTTTGAGATGTACCATATTTTGCGCACAATGTTCCTAATTCTGCGCACAATTATAAAAACTCAGTTTAGGTAATTTTATGTTTACGAAATGGTTTTGAGCAGTTATATAAATATTTCATTAACTTTTGTTCGTTTTTAGTGCCATGTATGCTTCCTAAAGTCTATCTGAATGGTACAAAGTCTTACCGTTCTTATACGCTAAGTATAAGTAAAAACGTTCGCTTCAGAAAAAACTTTAATATAGGACCTGGTGAATTAGACCCAAACCCAATCAACTCAGCTGCGATGAATTGAGATGATGCCTGTGTGTGCGATGTATGTGCACAAAAATCTTATTCATTTTTAAAGACCATTATCCGATTGCTCGCTCGACTATCCATTTTTTTGCGTTGGTCAACTTTCCAGATCGGTCATTGTGTTCATGTCAATGGTCAAGTCACAGTTTCGCTTGCTAAAATTTATTATTCCGTAAATCCAACGCGAATAATTGGACCAGTCCTACATAAATGCTAGTATTACCCATAAGTGCTATTTAGAATCCCAGTCCGGCCTAGCAAATTTATGAATGGGAAATTATGACGGTTTTCCAGGAAAATTACTCGTGCTAGCCACGTGATATACACATTTCGATTAGATAGCTCGAAGTTTAAGAAAACGCTCAGTTCAGCTGTGGTGCGCAAAGCAAAGAAGCAGATGTCCTTCGTCTCTTCCCGGAAAATCTATCTTCGCATTTTTTTGTTGGTCTTGAATAAAATATCCAGCATTTTGAAATATGTTTTCTTGCCAAAACAGTTGCTACGTCCAATTTGGGTGACAAGCAGGGCTCATTGTACATATCGATTCCGCGTGCACAATTAGGTACAGGAAGTAATAAATTGTTTGCCATATTCTGCGCAACAGAAATTGCTTTCTATAAGATAAAGAATACACTCTGGAAGCCAGTTTTCGTCAAATTAAAGCAACAAATAATTTGATTTTACACTTAGAAGGCCATTGTTTGTCGCTTCCTTCCTTCCTTCCTTCTTATTGGCATTACATCCCCACAGTGGGACAGAGCCGCCTCGCAGCTTAGTGTTCATTCAGCACTTCCACAGTTATTAACTGCGAGGTTTCTAAGCCAAGTTACCATTTCTGCATTCGTATATCATGAGGCTAACACGATGATACTTTTATGCCCAGGGAAGTCGAGACAATTTCCAATCCGAAAATTGCCTAGACCGGCACCGGGAATCGAACCCAGCCACCCTCAGCATGGTCTTGCTTTGTAGTCGCGCGTCTTACCGCACGGCTAAGGAGGGCCCCATGTCGCTTCCTATTTCACCGATTTTGTTTTTCTTAAAATGTTCACGAACGCGAACGACGTCGTCTCTGCCGTTAGATACCAGTGCGATACAGAGGTCGACAAGACCTCTGTACGCCTAAGAGGCGGTCCCTTTGGCACGCAGGTAGCCTACCTTAGGTTAGAAATGTAATGGAACGAGGGAAGTTGAAGATCGGCTTGTCAGTATGCCAAGTGAGCAAACTACAGCCGTCTTCAGTGGACAGGTGCTTTCGGTGCTTAGAGTAGGGAAACAAGTCCTACAACTGTAAGGGCCCAGACCGTACCAACCTGTGGCGTCGTTGTGGTGAGGAACGGCACAAGGCGCATGAATGCGATAAGGCAAAGTGCCTCATCTGCGCCAGCAAAAAGCAAGCCTGTAATCACGTTATGGGTGTGTCTTCGTGTCCCATCGGAGAGAAAAATAAGAATAAGCCATGCAAGTAACACAGCTGAATCTCAACCACTGTGCAACTGTCCAGTAGCTGCTGTGGCAGTCGGTCTTGGAGTCGAGGACCGATGTCGCCCTCCGTACACCGTACAACGTCCCTGTCGATAACGGCAATTGGGTGGCGGACGGGTCTAGGATGGCGGCTATTTGCACGACGGGACGGTACCCGATCCAAGAGGTAGTACACTCCTCTGCTGAGGGTGTCGTGATAGCCAAGATCAATGGTGTGTTCTATTGCAGCTGCTATGCCCCACCAAGGTGGCCATTAGAACAGTTCAACCAGATGATCGATAGGCTATCGTCTGACCTAGTGGGTCGTAGGCCGGTCGTCATAGCAGGAGATTTTAACGCTTGGCCATTGAAGGGGTCAAGGGTTACTAGAGGCGCTGCCGCTGGTGAAGCTCGACGCAGTGCTAGTCAATAATGGTTCCGCTAGCACGTTCAGAAGGAACGAGGTCGAGTCATGGATTGACGTAACGTTTGTCAGTCCTGGTTTGGTACCAGACTTGGGCTGGAGGGTTGGCGAGGGTTACACCTATAGTGATCATCTAGCAATTCGCTTTAAGATCAACTATGGTGTGCAACATCCGAGGTCCGGGGATCACTGTCAGGTCCGTGGGTGGAGAACCAATCACTTCGACAGCGAAGTTTTCACGCGCGTGCGACGCCACCATGCCGAGGAACGCCCTGCCGAGAAATGGCAGACGCCTCCTGCACCGCAAGGCAATATGGGTGCGGCCGAAATGGTGGCTCCGGTGACGAACGAAGAGTTACTCGCGGTGGCCAAATCCCTGGTAACGAACAAAGCTCCAGAGCCAGATGGAGCTCCGAACAGCGCTCTGAAAGTAGTAATCATAGCGAACCCGAACATGTTTAGGCTAGCTATGTAGAGATGCCTAGATGAGTGTAGATTCACCAAAAAATTGAAAAGACAGAAACTGGTGTTTTTGCCGAAGGCCGGGAAGCCGACCGAACGGCGCATAAACCAATCTGTCTTATAGACACGACGGGCAAGTTGCTAAAAAGGATCATCCTCAACAGGCTGACACCGTACTCAGAGGGTATGAACGACCTGTCAAGCAATCAGTTCGATTTTTGCAAGGGTAAGCCCACGTTGGACGCTATTAACTCGGTGGTAAAGACCGCCGAGACAGCGATCCAACAGAAAAGGCGAGGTATTCGATACTGTGTGTTAGTGACACTTGATGTCACTCTCGTTACCAGTGGTGGAAATACTCACTTCACGTGTAAGAAAAGAGTGTAATTGGACCTACCAAAAATGCCACACTCGCGCGAACGTATTGCCTGCATTTTTCTGGTGCTTGCTTTGTTCGCGAATACGGGCAGAGCAAAGTAAAAAAGCAGGACAGTATTTTGTTCGGGAGTGGAAATCACGGTCGCGAGTATTTGTGGTTACATCGAATATAATGGATAAATTTTGCTTGAGATAAACACAATAACAATAAACAAAGGTGTTCTACATGTTCCGATATACATGTTCCGAAGTTGTTTTATGACATTTTGCAAGTAAACCCGAATGACTCGCGAAGCTACACGAACATTTTTCGGTGTTCGTTTTTCTGTTTTCCCTGCGAGTAGTAGGTAGGCAAGAAAAAGGCAAAACAAGTGTTCGCGAGTATTTCGCATTGCCTACTTCTCGTTTTGTGAGCAAGGTTCAAAAATTTCCACCACTGTGTAGAGAATAGTAATAATGAGAAGAATATAAAAAAAAATATCTTTTACTTGAGTGCATTATTACTTGAAACTTGCCTGTTTGATTGGAGCGTGTACAAGTTTGACAGTTCATTCAGAAGGGTGCTTTCGAATGTCGAGTGCACGGCATACAAAAACAAGGCACTATCGACACGTATGTAAACATCAATTTTCACTGTAAACAATTGACGTCACTGCTATCGCTGCTCGGGACGAAGCAAGCCAACGCTTTACGATTCAGTTTGGCCTTCTATTGCACTCGTTCATACTGCGATAGCAATTACGTCACTTTTGAGCTGTCATTTTATTCACGAGCCTACCTTGATTCTGTATACCGTGGTCGAGTGTATTTGTCAGTCTCATAATTGATGTGTAAGAGTAAAGTTCATGTTTTCCGTCGCGCTCACTTATACGAAATCGGATGAAACAGTATCCGAAACGGAATTCACGACAGTATTCTCCGAAGAATTCCAGGAGGAATTACTGTAGGAATTTCTGGAAAAACTTCAGAAAAATTCAAGAGCAGCCTCCTGGTGGAATTTCAAGAGGAACTCCAGGAGTTTTAGAAGAATTCCAGAAAGAAATCCAGAAGAAGCTCTTAAAGGAATATTCCTGAAAGAGAATTCTCTGAAGAATTTCTAGAGTAATTCGCAGATTTCTAGAGGAATTCACGGAGGAATAGCCTGAGGATTTTCTGGAAGTATTCTTGGATATGTTCTCGGACAAAGTATATGCAAAGTTTAGTGATAACATGTGATAACTGAATTAAGGAATTTCAATCAACGATAATAGCCTTTTGAAATTTCAGATAGTCCAAGAATATGTTAACAAACGAAACGGAATTCACGACACACTGCTCGTTACACCGGCTTAGCCTGCTGGTGGGTCTGTACCGGATTTTGGAAAGCTATTTCCAGAACCGTGTACTATTATACGAGACCGATGCCGGTCAGAGAAGCATACCTATTACCGCAGGAGTTCCGCAAGGTTCAATACTGGGCCCGGTTTTATGGAACCTTATGTATGACGGGGTTCTGATACAAAAGTTCCCTCCTGGTGTTAAGATCGTCGGCTTAGAACTGATCGCAGCACACGCGATCAACACGGGGAAGGTTTGGATGAGCGCTAGAGGCCTGGAGCTCGCTCAACATAAGACGGAGGTGGTTATCGTCAACAACAGCAAGTCGGTGCAACATGCAGTGATTCACGTGGTTGAAATCGCGATGGCATCAAAGCGGAGTTTGAAGCTCCTTTGGGTCGTAATAGACGACAAGCTGACCTTCGCCAGCCATGTCGGCTATGCGTGCTGGAGGGCTTTGACTGCTTTTGCGGCATTATCGAGGATGATATCACACACGATATCACACGACGTAGTCTGCGTGATTGCGAGCATGATGCCAGTCGGGCTGGTCATCCGGGAAGACGAGGAGTGTTTTGAGCTACGTGGCACCATAGGAGCCCGATAACGCATCAGGGTGACTTCGGTTTCCAGATGGCAGCGCGAGTGGGATAACTCTTCCAAAGGTAGGTGGACCCACCGGCTGATACCTAACATATCGAGCTGGGTGGGGTGACCCCATGGGGAAGTTCACTTCTATCTGACACAATTCCTGTCATGCTATGGCTGCTTCCGGCAGTACCTGCACAGGTTTGTGCACGCTTCTATTAAACCTCTACAATAAGCTACATGTATCCGCAAGCAGGCCCTAGCAAAGCTACCGTGTGCAGCTCAAAGCGCACAGGAGGATAGGGAGTGTCAATTGGCATGAGAGTGTCTCTACTTCGGTAGGGTAGTGCGTGTGCTGCTTCAGCAGAGAACGAATGATCTGCTTGTGTTGAGGCAGGAGTGTCAAAGTTCGTCACCACTATTGTCACCTCGAAGCACGGCAGAAGTTTTAGTGTGAACTGCGCATGTTGAGGCGTGTCGTAGCGTAGTATCGTTGATTGGTCCCTACATACCGCTATTGACACCTCGAGTTCTCCTGTCCATATGGGGGAAGAGAACATATATATAATATAAGGGTCAGACAAACAGATAGTCATTTGTATGTACTTACTAGCTGGCCGTCCATTTTCGTCTCGCCAAAAATGAATTAGTTGGCATAATTTATTTTGTGTTCACAATTTAAGTATCAATGTATGCTCTTCGATTCGATTAATTTGGCAGGGCAAACGTGAAAACTTCTTTTTTCACATGACAAATTGGGTTTCATTTGAACCCGCCCCCCATCTAGAGCAGGAAGGGGTCTAGAATCTTCATAGAAACATTTCTTGTCTCCAAAAACCTCCACAAATTTGGTGAATTGGATTCCTTTTGCTTGATTAGTCTTCTAGTTATGCAGAAATGTGTGTTTCATTTGTATGGGAGCCCCTCATTCTGAAGCTGAAAGGAGTTTCGACCCATTGAACCTTCCCCAGCCCCAAAAACCTCTGCATACAATTTTTTTACGCCGATCGGTTCAGTAGTTTCCGAGCCAGAACTCCGTATCTCGCTGAAAATTGTTTTAACTGGATCGTGATATGGGATTATTAAAATAAATAAATT